>NC_134474.1:768334-808842 GCF_964194025.1 Convolutriloba macropyga | reverse complement strand
ACTGATTGTTATCTGGGGATTTTTGGGTCATTTTTTAACCATCCCAGGGAGTTGTTAGAAAAGTGTGTTTATCCCATTATAAACCCCAGCTTCGTGGGGCCTAAACAATGACCTCTGGGAACCCAGTTTGAGGTGCCATCCGGAAGTGACCTCTGATCAAACCGTGCCACATTAAATTAACCTCTTATCGGACCATACCAAATCAGAGTGTCCACTGATCAGACTGAAGTTCGAAACAGCTTGTGCTCTCGGATTGCGCTCTAAATTGTCTCTCATCAGAAGTACCCAACTGACTTCTGATCAGACCGAAATCAGACAACTGTCCAGACGATTCAGTGGTCAAAAACATTTTTGATCAGATTATTGTGCGCTTGAAATCACTCCTGTTCAAACTATTGTGTGCCCTAAATGGCCTGTGATCAGACTCAATTGCGCCTGTGATCAGAAACAAAAAGTCTGATCAGAGAAAAATTTTCATCCTGAACGAATCTATTTAATTTTGCAATAAAAAACATTTTTCATAAAATTGAAGTTTGCAGTATTAAATCCATCTAAGGAAAAGTCAATTCTATAAGCTTTGCTAATGAAAAAAAACCCAACTGTTGAAAGAAATTATTTGCTATACCATTAGAGCTTATTTTTGACTCTATGTATGAACGAACTTAGACGGCTTTCCATGAAAAAAGCCATGGTCTACAATTATATATATGGTCTAATATTATATATATATTCTAATTACCTTAAAACATTACAGTACGATCTTACCAATCGAAATCCTTCATTAAACAGTTGTAATGAAAACCACTAAGGATGGGCTTGGCATTCAAACAAGACCTTGCCATTTTAGCGCGGTAGCTTATTATTAATGTATGTGCAATCAAGTTCAATCAATTTAAAAAGGCATCAAAAAGTAAAACAGAAAGTTCAAAATTTCTGAAAGATAATTTTAGGTTACTGTTTTTACAGAGTTGTTTTCCTTTAAAACCAATTGATTGCTCTTGTTGCTGGGAACCATTTCAAGCGCCGGGAAGGGCTTCTGCTGGCTCTGCTGGCTTTTACTCTTTTTCTTGGTGTTCTTGGCTAGTCTCGTAGAAGTTGATTAGTTCGTCGTTTTTCTATGCGTGGTATGATATCAATAATTTTTTATTCAAAGTAAAAATGTAGTTTAATAAGATTACTTATTCAAGAAGTAATAAATATTGAGAGTGTGAAGAGTAGTTAAAAAAATAAACAAATAAAAATAGGGCTGCGCTCGCGTTGGGGATTGAATTACTGCGCCTCAATTGATCAAACAACTAGAGGGCTGCGCTAGTCGTAAAAAGTGAGATTTTGTTAACGAAGGCAAGTGCTAGACGCGTTAAAACAAATTGAGGTAAGGTAAGAAAAAGTGTAGTTGCAACATTTAATAGCTTGTCTTCAACGTCAAAATTAAAGCGTTTTGAAGAATAAAGTGAAATACAGACGGAATAATAAGAAGCAGCTAAAAGTGCTATGCTAACCTCAACCTTAATACCACTGAACCAAACCGCGCATAGCACTTTATGTTGTCATTAGTTGTATAAACGTAAATTAACTTTGATGAAAATATCAGTGAAGTGAATGTGAAAAATAGGAACGTTTTCTTGGTTTAAAATGATGTTAATCAATTAAGATTGTTCACTAGACAAAAGCTGTGTAAATTGCTGTTGTTGTCCTTGTATTTCTCACAGCCGAACCCCGAATTCACTAGGTGAGCGGCTGGCTTAGCTGTTCGGTTAGGAGGTTGTTTGTTCGCCTTTTGCCCCGAAATAACTAAACAAGTGGCTGATAATACGTCGTTGGATGATGGCTGTTCTGGTTTTTCTCCGATATAGGAATTGGTACAGAACATTTGTAGGACAGATGGTCCAGTGTGATTTGATAACTGTTTTTTCGGACAGTGTCTCTTTTTCTGGATGAGTTTAAGTAATGATTCGATCTTGTTTTCTTTTGGCTGTTTCAGGTACTCATTTGCTAATCTAATCTGAAAATCTCTTACTGCATGTATATTGGCCTCTTCATGGAGTTTTTTTGACACTGTACCAGCGGGGTTTCCTCATAAAAATTCTTAATGCTCTACTTTGGGTCAGTTCTATGTTGTTGATAATTGAATTAGATTGGTCAATCAAGCAGGCATTCGCATAGAGAAATAGAGGTCGAACCCAAGATTTATACAAGATCAGTAAGCACTCTTCAACAATGTTGATCTGACTGAGCCACCATAGTTGGTAGATTCTTTTGTTTGCCCTTGCCACCAAACTTTTGCAGTGTTCGTTCCACCTTAGATGTAGGGTAAGGTTTACGCCAATAAATTTGATAGAATTAGCGCCTTCAATTCGTGTGCCATTGATAAAAAGGTCTAAACTGGAAATTTTCTCTGATGAATTTTTGAAAAGCATAAAATTTGTTTTGCCTGGATTTATTCTTATTGTCAGTTTTTCGCACCATTTGATCAATTGTCTAGTGAATACTGAAGTTTCTCATGATTTAATAGACAGGATTTAATAGAGGGTAAAATCATCAGCAAATTGAGAAATTTGTGCAGGTATTTCAGGAATGCCGCTGAAATGAACCAGGAGAAGTATTGGTACAAGGACGCTGCCCTGAGGTAGCCCAGCTAGTGTTGAAAATGTGCCACTTTTTGAGTTATTAAATTTCACGAAGATGTTCTCTGAGAGAGAAAAGAGTTAACCATTTTATCAGAGGTTTATGCACATCAATTTGTAGCAGTTTGTTTTGAAGTCCTAGTCTCCACACTGCATCAAAAATATTTTAAATATTTAGGCAGACAAATCCAATCGTTTCGGACCATTGAAATGCTTCTGTTACGTGCTGAGTAAGTTTGAGCAAATTATCAATTGTGCAACGATTCGTTCTATACGCACTTTGCATTTCGCCATCATTGTTTTCACAGTGCGCTAGGACAATATTTTTTACTGCTGTTTCACAAATTTTTGCAATGCAATTCGTTAGGCTGATTGGTTGGTAATTTTCTGCAATTTTTTTGTTTTTGTTCAGCTTTGGTAACATTTTGACTTGTGACTCTTTCCATTTAGTTGGAACATAAGAATTGTTTATTGAGCTAGTTATCAGGAGACAAATATATGCTTTGAGGAGTTTAGTTTACTTTTTCAGGATGTTATAGCTGATTTTATCTGGTCCTGGACTTGATCTTCTTGTTTTGTGCAAAATTTCATCATAATCGTCTACTTGTATAATACAGTAGTTATTTGGTTCAATATTTTCGTATTGGAGAAACGTTTTGGTCTCGTTTTCAACTTTGCTCCCCTGATTTTGAGCACGTGCAATCAATTTTGATTGTTCAATTTTTTCCGATCGTTTCATTGACCTCTTTATTTCTTTTTGGAGGAAATTTATTTCCTCTTTCAGGAATTTGATCTGTTCTCCGTTTGTTATTTTCAGCTCTCTTCTCTTTTTTCTTCTATTCACGGATAAGTTTAATAGTTTCATATCTAAAGGGAAATATCTTTTGCAGGATATACGATTTCTGTAGCGAGGATAGAATGATCTGTACAAGTACTTCATTTAGGTGAATTAGTTCTTCTGCTTTTGGATAGACTGTTGGATAGAGCATAGTATCCAAATTGTTGTCTGACAATATGTTTGAAATTTTTGAAAAAGATTTTTGCCTTCAAATCGAATATGCTTTGAGCTACTATATTCAAGGTAGTAATGGTTGAACTGTGGTCACTACCAAAGTCATCGGAAACATAAAATGTGTCAAAAAACTTAAAGACTAATTGATCAGCGAAAAGTAGATCAAGCATATTCTGACATTCTGCTTGATATGATTGATATGTGTGATAACCGTAGAGTTGAAAGCTTGGAAGTTCCAGTTTCAATGGTTTCAATTATTTTATCAGTGTTCTCTGTGTTATATGTGCAATTCAGCTCCTGATGTGGAGCGGTGAAATCTCCACAGATAAAAACGTTCTTCATATCAGTTTCAAAATATTCTCATAGATTCAAATCGCGACCTGGTGAGTTGTAAAGAGCTATGACCCAGAGGTGACCTGAAACAGGTACTTCAAAGCATGCTTTTATTATTTCAAAAACTTTTCCTCGATCGTTTCTATCAAACTTCTCTCGTTTAACTTCTATTATTGTTGCTCCCTTCTTTGCAAAAATCATTAAGCCGTGTGACTTACCTGCTCTCGTTTCTGTTACTACGAAATTATCATCGGTGAGATTTTCATTTTGCCAGCTCTTGGCTTCATTCAGGCACACAAAAATAATATCTCTTTCCTTCAGAAATACGAGAATTTCTGATATTTTGGTGGATAAGCCTCGGCATTTCCATTGCATATTTTCAAATTAGTCCATGTTGGCTGAATTGATGGCTGTTTGTTGAAATATGTTGCGTCGGAACATTCGTGAAATTGTTGTTAGCATTTTTGACCTTCTATTTTATCACCAAAAATTCTGCTTGCACTAATACTGACAACATTGATTATATCTCTGTAAGACATTGTATTGAAGGTTGATCGGATTTAGCTGAGTACTTCGGCAACCAGAACACTTATGTTTATCGCTGAGACACTTGAATCTGGTTGTAACATTTCTGTTTGTCTTTTTGCCACTGCTGAGTACTTGATATCTTGTTTTCTCTTTGTCGCTCCAACAACTGCGTTTTGATAGGAGGAGCTTCCTTTGTACACAGATGCGTACCATCCACCACAATTTGCACACTTGGCTTTTTCTTGTTTTTGCACTCAATGGTAGAGTGTCCATATTTCTTACACTTGAAGCATTGTTTAGCATGTGGTGGCTCTTTGCTTGGTTCACATCTGTAGATCAGCCAACCAATCTTTTCACCGTGCTTTTGTGCTGCAAAACTTGATTTGTTGAATCTGTTATTACTCTGATAAATTTTGTAGGTTCGCCACCTGCTCGGCTTATAATCCTTGACACTTTTACTACACTCATTCCGTTATTGCTCAAGAGTTCCTCTTTTATCTCATTTTTTTTGGATGCTGTGGTACACATTGACTATAACAAAGCTTGGTTTGGACATGGCTTTTGGCAGTGTATTTTTTGTGTTCACCTTAGCGTTTAGGAATACTTGTTGCAGTTTTGTACTTGACATGAGACTATCTCTGGAGGCTTTGTTTTGGATAAAGAAATCGAATGAGTTTGGCAATTCTCTAATTCAATGTATTTTCAGTTGTGGGAATTTTGTCTTCATAGCTCGGGCAAATTGCACTTGAGTTGGTCTCGGATTGACTGTTATAACTATTGGTCTAACTGGCTCTGACATCGAATTCCTCTCGTTTTGGTTTCGAAAACGCTTATGTTTGTTTTGAACTTGAAAAAAATTTTGTTCATCCTGTGAAGTATCATCAGCGGTTGCTTGCTTCTGATAGGAGAGCGCTCAGTTGGCTCATGTTGGCCAGGGCCCCACTGCAGGCTATTGCTTAACAGAACGACGAGGATATGCATTTGAAACAACTTTTCAAGCGTAAAGACTAAGTGAAAAAAGCCAAAAAAGTCAGGGTTTTAAATCTTAAGCAACTTTCAGTGAAAAATATCTTTTTATAAAAGACTCACTCCCAAAGGACGTTCCTACTACACAAAGTCGAGTACTTGCTTGTGGCTTTCCTAGCACAATTTGAGGTACTGATCCGAAAGTGACATTAATAGCGGTTTAATCATCACGGACAATTTTAGCGCGGTAGCTTATAGCGATCAATTAAAAATATAACCCCAATCTTGTTAAACATACTATAATGTCATAATTTAGGGGTGGAGGGCTATGATGGGAAACAACCCAAGTAATTTTTTGGAGGGAAAATGGGTTTATAACGTACGATAACGTTGTTAACATGAGGTAGGCAGAAAAAAATCCGAACTTTGGATAGAAGTTTCTGAAATTCCAGAAAATGAGTTTACAAGATAAATTGCCCTCCTAGATATGTATTATATTATGTTTTTATACGTAAAAATTCCCTTACTCCATTTTAGCTATCAATTGCGATTTGTGCGCATCCTTTTCCTTGAATTTTACTATTATAGGAGTGATAAACTGCTGAAAGTCAATTGTTTTGTAGATCTGAACTCAGTCAAACTCTCATTTTAAAACTGTGGTTTCTCTTTCAAAGACAGTTGTCTCTAATTAATTTTTGTTTTAAATTTGATCGATTCAGAAATGCAAGCTGCAGTGTGGAAAAAATAATTCTTTTCAGAAATTTTTAGGTCCTCTTTTCTGGCGAAATGGAAAATTCAAAAAAAATTTACGCATCGTTCTTCTTTATTAGTTTTAACACAGAAAGGAACACAAAATAATGGATATATTTGTTAAGCAGAATCAGGATTATCAAGAGAATGAAAAACCCTAGAGAAAGTCTGAACTGAATCATATTATTTCATTTCTGCATTTTTACTCTGGTCAGTGTTATGGTTATGTCATTTTTCAGTCTTTTTATGGTTAAATACAGGTAATGGACAAGAAGATGTTCTCTTATTTTAGACTGAAGCTTCCTAAATATACAGCTTTAAAACACTATGAGCATTAAAACTACATTTTAAGCTTATCCAGCCAGTAATATCTTTGAGACAATTGTACGTGCTGTCCATTACAACTGGCTGGGCAAATATACATGTTTTTTTTACGACCTGATGGGTGGGCGCACGTGTTACTACGATCGGCATGGTGTTAGATTAGACACTCAGATAACAGGAGTCCATATATTGAAACGTAGAATGCTAAACAAGGCGGCTCGGTAATGTGCAATGGCACATAAGGTTCCGACCCCGCCCATCCACAATTTTGGCATAATTGTCTACCAAATGAGGAACAGATAGAAAAACCCAAAAATTATTTTTTGCGAATCCCAAAAAAGCCCAAGTCTTTTTCAAAAAATTCTGTGTGAACGATAAGATAACCTCCAAAACAAATAACTCAGTGGAGTAAAAATTGATGCATTAGATTGCTGTAATATGTCAATATTAAGAAAGCGAGTCAAAACGAACAGCAAAATCAAACAACAACAACAGCAAACATTAATTACATCAAAAAATTTATGTCCCTCTTAAAAACTAAATTTAATAACAAAGTCAACATACCGTCAGATAAACCTGAAACTAAACAAAAATAACTTATAAATCACCAGAAAACATATGCGACCAGTCCATAAAAAGGTTTGGTAACAATTATACAAAAGAACAAAAAACAGAAAAGTAAAAAAAATTAACTTATTTTTTTGAAACAATTAACTTCAAAGTAATAAATACCATTAGGAATAAATTAATATTACCACAAATTTGCGATTACCACTGCTTCTATAGAAGGGCATTAGGACCTGACCTTATTCATTTTTTAGAGCGGCTAAAAAGAACAACAAAGAACAAACAAAATTTCAATTGAAACTTGCCAGAAAACGCTGTCAAAACCGTCAAGCCAAATTTTGGCACTCAAAATATATTTGATTATGCCTTCTTCAAACAACTATAATGTAGTACGTGGCTATTCATTAGTAAGACTAGTTAACAAGTAGACAAAAAAGCGAAGTGCTAAAGTATGTAATACTTTTAATTTTTTTTTCGAAACAAAATTACATTCAATGTCATGAAAGGCATTAATTACAAAAAGAGCTATTTAAATATCGTCGTTTTTTTATGAAAAGGAAACCCTCGAGACCTGTAATTATCCAGAATATTTCTTGCATCTATAAAAAGAACGTCAAATATGACAAGAATCAAATTAATTTAATTTTTTTTGTGAAAAAGCGGTGTCGAAGCCAGTAAGGTCATAACAAAATCTTTAAAAAAAAAGATTTTGGGACACCAATCCCTTTTATTCCTTTGACACCCATAATTTCATATTTGACATGTAATCAACTAACGAGATTAGGTAACAAAAAGAAACATAAATAGAACAAAATTGCGAAGTTAAAAAAGTTTTTTTTTTTAATTTTGGAAAACGATGGGTTTGAAAGTCATAAAAGCCATCAGCTATCTGCTAATATCAGAATATCGGTTTTTCTATTCTTCCATGAAAAGCCAATGAACGCTATCACTATACAGGAAATTTCATACGTCCGAAACGACAAAGTATAAATGACAGTTAAGACAAAATTAAAAAATTCAATTGATTTCTTCAAGAAAGAGGCGTCGAGGCCATTAAAACGATGATTTATATCCTTCAGGATTTTAATATGTTCAATTGTGTTTTAATTTGAATGCTAATAAGGTGACATGAGAACTGTCAATAATGTGATAATGTGACAAAATTAGAAAACGTGAAAAACTGGCAAATATCAAAACAAACAAAAATCTAAAATCTTGTAGTATCAAAGCCAGAAAACAATAATTTCAGGCTTAAAACTGCAACCGAGAATAAATGTTAACTCAGTAGAAAGAAGAAGCAGTCTTTTTTTGCTGACACTAAGCTGGAAGTTGAACAAATTAAGAAAAAATAGAGGAAAAGTTAATTAAGCCATTATTTATTGAAAAGTCAATTATTTTTAAAAAAGAAACGACCATAAACTTTCAATTAAAAAACTAAATGCATTAGCTTGGAGTTGTTTAGCAAGCGAATTGGTTGGACCTATCACTCCTGAGCTTTCATTTGATATGTTCTGTTCTTTATTATTAAAAAAAAGTCTTTTTTTTTAAAAAAAAGACCGACTGATTACAACCCGATTTTTTTTGGATTGTAACAGTCCAAGAATGGCCCAAAACTACCCCTGTTAATACTTATTGTCCGTTAAGAACAATTGATTTTTCGAATGTTGTAGATATAGATAATTTCTGAGTTGAAACTCAAAATAAATTTTGCATTTTTGATAATCAACGAGTAAAGTTAGCAAAAAACGGCAAAGTTTTAACTACAAGGCACTCTCTGTGGACTCTGAAGTAGAAATAGCCCCCCTCTGAGTCTACAAAGATTGTATGAGTGTTGTTTGGGGGTGTACTGTAGGCAAATTTAATCAGAGTGGACTAAAGTATCTTATTTCGTGCTGTTGATGAAAAAGGCTAAATTTTGAAAAGTTTATCCAGATTTTTTGACCAAAAAATTAAATCAAAACAATCAAAAATGCTTGTTCGTCTTCAAAAATAAAATCAACGACACTATTCTTAAAAATTATAACAAATTTTAGCAAAATTGACGAAAATTTAGGCAAAAATTCCGGAAAATGTGAATAAAAACAACGTGAACTCACTCTACTTTTTTCAGAAGTTTAAACCTCGATAACTCCCTGTAGAAAACGAAAATTAAAAAAATCTTATTAATTCCATATTCTACGCTGGACGAGCTTTCTAATGATACCAGTCTCAACTCTCTACGATGAATATATCGAGCGGCGAAAATTCACGGAACAAAAAAAAACCCAGTTGAGTATATAGTTCCTCCCCCCTCAAGAGGGTCGGAACAATTATGCATCGTCACCTCAGAGCTGCGTCAGTTCATTCTTATTGTATCTTGCTACCTCAGCAAATTACTTCGCTTTAGAGCGGAAATAGGCTGAAACTAATGTTGATACCAAAAAACCACTAGAATCTGAAGCAAAAAACAGACACTACCCAAAACCAGCAGATTTGTTAGGATCCAGGCAACGGCGTTTATTTACTGGTTTCGGCGGGTATTATTTTATAAAGATAACAACTACACAAATTACTTGCAGGTTCTAAGATACTAAATGCAATCATAATGCTGAAGGGGAAATTTTTAAATTGTTGACGAAATTTTCAATTTTCTGTATAATTTTTTGATGAAGATTATGCAAAACAAAAAAAACAGAGAGAATTTATTTTCAGAAAAAAAGCTCTGAGTTTCTTATACTGCAATTACTGAGGTTGAAAGATACTCTTAGGATACACTGATACAGCTCCAATCCGACGTTATACTATTGCAATACAATGTTTCAGTACTGATAGGCTTTGACACTAGGGTCCATGTGTGATAAATAGGCCTAACGAAGGAAAGCCTGACAGGCAGAAAATTGGCACGAACTTTTCAGGTTTGGAAAAAGCAGAAATTTCTAAACTGTATTATTTCCATCTTGAATATAAATCGGTGTCATAAAGCATAATGTTAACTTTGTTTTAGAATTAAGAAGCAGTTCTGTTGTTTGGCACAATCACGGGCATTATTTTATAAACAATTTGTTTTCAAAATTAAGCTAAAATTTGGATTGAAATCATGTTTGGATTGCAGTTTAACCAAATCAAGAGCTTCAAAGCCAAATTGAATGACAATTTTTTGACTCGCTCGATGTTAATTGATCTAATGGCTATGACTCTAATTCCAGTTGCAACAATAGATGTCCGATATCCATCGACTGTGATTCCAAATTTCAGAGCTTCAGTGTTGATGTCACAGCTTCCGGTGTATGCCAGTAGTTTTCTCTTTTTGTTAGTTTAATCCTCTCCCTGGCCATCCTGGCTTCCCTCTTCTAAGTTGTCCATGATTCGCATGAGTTCGAAGTAGGAGTAGACAAAAGCCCTTGACAGTTCCTGGTTGTGTTCCAAATAGTTGTGTTCCATCCGAAGACTCCTAAATGAGAGAGAGATAAGAGGGAATAATTCACAAGAAATGAAGTCTGAACATACTAGGATATTAATCAATTAATCAGAATAAGGTGCACCTATATTCTCCATCTTTTCTGTTTATGTCCAATGTACGAAACATCTTCAAGTCAATTTCTCATTTTTGCTCAGCTGCCTCACCAATTATCTACAGCAGGTTTTTTTGTTAAACACGTAAGGTTCGACAGAAAGAAAGCTTATTAAGAGCTCAATTAAATTTGCGGAAATTCTTATGTAATTAAAAAAAACCACAAAAATTAAAAGTTCGGGATTAAAGTATTCGGTGCAAAAATATTTCAATTAATTTTAATTTCTACGTGTAGACGTTTTTCGGAACTTCACATGCTTAGTGATTTCATAAAATACTACCGATTGAAGTCATAAATTTACTGCCAGTTATTGAACACATCGTCTTCGTTTGAATTACCCACCAATAGCACCAACAGACATCTGCTATTAAACGGAGGCAACTTTTTTTAGGAGCACATTATAATACCCCGTAATAACAAACTTTGGAAAAAAGAGCAATTAATGTAAGGGACTAAAAAACCACTAAAAGCAGGATTGAGTCCTTTGAAGCGACACACAGATAGCTTTCTCATGGAGTTATGCTTGAGTATCACATCAAAACAACAGATAGGAAATTTTGACCCTGGGTGTTACAATTACAGCCAGAATCGGAAACCTATTTGCAGACACGTTTTTGCGAAAAAAAAGATATGAACCTCTTATACCTTGATGTCGTTGAAGCCAAAGGAAGTCTTAGAATCTTTGAGTGAAAGTTTTCTCGACCAATTGAGACCAAGTGAGATAGGCTGTTAAAAGTTGTTTTGGTCAAAGATCTAACTAAGAGCGCATTTCATTATAAGATTTTCTTATCAAATCAAGGGAGACAGTTTGTGTTTTCCATAATTTTGTAGTGTTTTTCCTTGTTTTCTATTTTATTTAATCGTCGCACTTTCAGTTTTGGCTATTTGCTCGATTGGTTGCCGAATTAGATCACCATCCTAGTCTAGGCCTGGAATTATAAAAAGACCGTCCTCGACCGATATAAGGCATAAAAAGACTGCACTGGAGAGATTTTTGGTATGAAAAAAAAATTGTCTGGACTTTAAGTGATGTCTTCAACTTTGGCTGACACTAAAACAAATGTCCTCAAATTTGGCTCGACAATAAAACGTGTCCTGGATTTTGGCTAGACAATATAAATGTCCTATTTCTTATATTTCCAAAACTTATTTAGTTTTTAGTTTAAGTTAGGGAAATATAGCGCAATTGGTTAAACATTGGGTAAGGTTGGAAAAGGTCATGAAATTGAACCCAGATGTTGGTGGAACTTTTTAGTTTGACTCATTTTTGCATATGAAATGTATTAGCATCGACTTTATCTAGTTTCCTCGACCGTGTAATTTTTTTCACTCCCCCCCCCGCCCTCAATTGGAATTGATAGTGAGGTCTCTTAATAATTCCAGATCTAGACTAGGGCGATAGTTGATTAACTAGGACGATATGCCTTGCAGATAGAGGAAAATCGGGCTGTAGAGGTATAAACCTTTAATCCTTTCACCGTTGACCATTCCTTCTATTCTGTTCAATTATATTCTCCGAAAAACCAGAAGGCATTTCGATTAATAATTTTTGGGGCTCACTAACTTCGCAGTAATTTGAATGAGAGGTTTTTTTGTTCCGACATACTTTTGTGGGGGATGATCTATATACTCAAAAGGTTTTTTTTTGTTCAGACAATTTTGGCCGATCGATATAATCATCGTAGAGAGTTGTGAGTGGTATCATCACAAAACCCGTCCAGCGTAGAATAGGGAACTAGAAAGATTTTTTCGATTTCTGCTTTTTTTAGTTTTGTGAATATTAGACGTATTTCAGCTGTTTTCATTCACATTTTCAGTATTTTTGACCTAATTTTCGTTAATTTTGCTAAATTTTGTTCAAATTGATAACTGTAGTGTTATTGATTTTATCTCTGAAGATAGAGGAGGGTTGCTGATTTGTTCAATCCGAGTTTTTTGGCAAGAATTTATGCTAAATTTTTTCAAAATTCCCTTTTTTCGGGACCAAATTTGGGAGAAAATTTGCTTTTTTAGTCGACTTGTTCGTTTTATTAACAAAGATATTAATCTACTCAAAATTTTCACGACACGATGCTAAAGGAAATTTTTTAGCAATGAAAACTAAAAATATCAGTAATGATTATTTGTTGGTGAGAAATTCGAGCTTCTTTCAAGCAGCAACAGCGATATGATAAGTTAATCATTTCCAATCTAGTTTTTATTTCAATACAGCTTTGAATTATAATTAAATGCAGCTTTGAACGGAATTTTACAATTGGTCTTTACTCAGATGGAACGCCAGCATAAAGGATTTTAGCCCAGATCAATTTATTCGCCAGCTTTCATGAAAGTATCTAAAAAGTGGCACATTTAAAGGAAATATGTTTGGTTAAAGTTGATTGTTCGGGTACTATTCTCTGTGTATACCTGAATTTATTAAGAGATGATTACTCGTTTTTTAGAGTATTGGTTGAACTTATCGCCTTCAAATAAAAAAAATGTTATCATTTCTGACATTAGTATCATATTATTTACACAAATATGTCTTTAATGATTACTGTATGGTCTATTACAAGGTTTATTAAACATATTGCTCTCGAATAAAAAAATGTCATAATTTCTGACTTAGGATCTATAATTTACAAAATTTTGTTCGCAAACTGATATTTGTATCTTTACTTGAACTTAGCATTCAGATTAGCAAGTAGGAGATAATTAAGGAAGAAAACAAAATAAAATAATTAAATAAAGAGTTGAGAGAGAAACAAAAACAGACTTGTTAAAGAGAGCTTTGGCCTCTGCCTCCACTTGGCGTCTCTTCATCTCAATTGCCATCCTTCTGGACTCTTCTAGAATCTTCTCCATCTGTTCACGCCTCTCCTGCTCCTCACGCTCCTTCCGTAGTCTACCAAGGAAAGAGAACAAACAAACAAATTAATAAGCAAGTCAGTTGAATTAACAAATAAATTTATTAGATGATAGAGTTAGTAAACTGAAATATTACGTCACACGTAGAGAATAGGAGATCATGTTTTATGTTGTTTGAAGAGCATTTATAACAGGTTATCTAAGTGTACGGAGATCATTTTATTTTTTAACATACTGAAAATTAACTCAAAAAATTAAACATTGTAAGCGCGACTGCTGAAAGTGAGCGCCGGGGAATTACATAAAGCGTACATTGAATACAATAGACTTATACATAATCACAATAAATTTTCTGCTCTAAAGTTTATAACCAAAGTCAAAACTATTTTTTGAGTTCTGTGAAAAGCTTCAAACGTATACATACCTTCTTCTCAATTTTCTAGACCTTCTAGGCATTTTTTGCGTTACCTATGAAGATGAAATGATAAAAATTATAGTAAAAAGTGATTAAAATTAATCACCTCGATATTGATTGTATAAGTTGGCAATATGTTTGCAACGGCTTTACCGAAATAAATTGAGATTGAGATAATTGGGAGCGTATTAGGTTAAATTGTAGGGAAAAATTTATTGTTTTCTGTCAGTTTTGACACCACTTCGATGACGTAAAACAATTGACTTCCATCTCACAACAAAAAGTTGTCGATATCAGTAATCGATCACCACACACAATAAAGTGCGGTTTTGTTTGAACTAAGAATTGCATATTTTCAATGGTTTTTCATGCACTGTTTTTTGATAGACAGGTAAAGGCTTTAGTTATCAGTAATCTTAATAAGAGCTTGCAAAAATATTTTAAACTTTGCATCAAATTGAAGTAGCTGCAATTCAGTTTTCCTGGCTGTGACTATGACTAACCGTTCAATTTCCTCCTGTTCCCGTTTGAGTTGTTCATACTTTTCCCTTTCAATTTGTGCCATTTTAGCAAGCTTTTCTTCCTCCTCCCTCCTCCGTCTCTCCTCCTCCGCTTCTCTCTGAGCCGCAAGAGCTAAAAATTCAACAAACAAACCTAACTATCAAAGCAGAAATGGCCCAGAGTTGGCTCTTGATTTTTACTCTCAGACTAGGGTAAATGTTGCAGACAAGGTTACAAGGATCAGTGTAATAAAAGTCTAAATTATATTATGCCATACCTGTGTTTGCATAATGGTATCCCACCGTCTAATACTTATTTGCTTCACGCCTTATCATTTAACCCGGATTATTTCACCCATCTTTCATAGAAACACTATTTTCATGCTTTGCATTATTTGTAGAATATATAAAACTTACAAATGCGTCGGATCTGTGGAAAAGTTTTGGGGTAAAAAGTTTGCTTTAAAAGTGATGTAGGGGTGAAAACGTGAACAATCTTAACAGGCAGCAATGTTTGGCATTGAAAAGGGAGAAACAGTTGAAAACAACATTCTTTTTCTACATCGGAGTCGGTTTGGGCATCATTTTTCCAGCAAATGTGATGAGTTTAGGTTTCTAAATGGCTGGCTGAATAAAAAAGGTCCCTGCGTTTTATCACTCATAATAAGGATAAGGTTTATCGAGTAGCAGAATTGTCCAGAAAGCCCACAATTAACCCATTTTCATAGTATTTCACTTTTCCCAAAGATTTTTTGCAGCTCATTCCTATCATTTCTCATTTTTCAGTGATTACATTATTTAAAAAACTATCCAGCACAATGAGCTTATTTCTTATGGTTTCCATCTCAATGTTTATTCACTAAATTCTAATATTACATTGCTATCAGTTCAATCACTTCTTTAAAATTAGGCTCATTTTTCTGGAAATATACCAGAAATATGACTGCTCATAACCCTAAATCCCAATTGAGACCTAAGTGAATTGGCAGTAGCTAAATAAAAAGTGTGCCGAATAGATAGCCAGTAAATTGCACTCTAGGAGACTCTGAAAAAATCTGTTCCTTAATCTATTTGATAATTGAAAGCAACTTACACACCAAGACAAAAAAATGAAAGGGAGCATTAGTGTGATCTTTTGGAAACGTTATCAAATTTTCAAAGATGAAAAATCTGAAAAGTTTAGGTTTTTTTATTCTCGATGTATTGCAAAAATAATTCCAGTGGACGACAAATCTCACCTTTTTGAAAAGTTTTTTATTCACTTTAACTTAGAAAAATGAGAACATGGGTCGTAGGATGTTAGATATTATAAAATTTCGTAACTCCAGAACAACAAGCAAGTATTTATTTCTGAAAAAAAGCAAATCATTGATAACATTGAGTTAGCTGAGATATATTAGGCTCCTTTTTACTTGCTACACACTGCCCTATAGTATGATAATTACCAATAACAAGTACTAGCTCAGCTGAAATTGACATAAAAAGTTTCATTGACAAAATAACAGCTTGTAGTCTTTTTAATTCTACGGCTAAGAACCGGACTGCAACATGAAACATGAGAGGAAGAACTCTGTTAAACTCTTTTAAACTCTGTTAAGCAAACGATGCTCCAGAAGATAGGTACGAGATCAATAAAAACTTTTGTTCAGTAATTTTAGACTCTACTAACCTCCTTCATTGAATATGTTTAAAATTAGGCTGCTTCAAAAAACGCGGAAAAGTAATTTCGAGCGTGGTTTTATAAAAATTTTAAAATGTACTTCAAATGGCCAAAATTGATGCCAAACATAGAGAAAAACTAAAAAAAAACACAAACAGAAATTTAAATTCTAACCCTGAATGGAAAATTCCTACCCGAATAGCAAACTTTTTGTTCAAACAGCGCTTTCTCACCCAACTTACAAAAACAGTAGGGGAAAAAATCACGCCGAACAACCATAAAAATTATCAAATTGTTTCTACAGATCTTAAAGGATGCTCTGTCTACAGGTACTTCTACAGGACGCTGTGTCTGGTAAGAGACAGCGTCCGATTACCGTCAATACATTTCTAACTCTTTGAATTATATAAATGTATGTTGTAAAAAGAGCATGATTTTTTAAATGTTCTTTTCTTATACTAAAACATAGAAAATATTTTTGCTTCTGCAAATCAGTCGCAAAGTGAACCATAAATGGAATGCATTTGCACTTTTCTACCACACTTCCGGAGATATCATAATCATTTATTACATGCTGGGAAGATTTTACATCAATTAATCTAACTCTAATAATAGTTATCTAGAATCATCAGTTTGAACCGAGTATTGATTCACAGCACCATTTCTTGAAGATTCATTTATATCAGTATTGGGGACTTGAATCAATTTACCTCTGTCAGATTAATTTGGTAAGTTAAACTTTCTGATAATGCTAAGTTTAAGTCATCAACTCGAATCAAAATTCTAACATTAAAAGTTTAGGTTTTTTTGTACTCTCGATATATCGCAAAAATAATTCCAGCGGACGACAAATCTCGCCTTTTTTAAAAGTTTTTTATTCATTTTAACTTAAAAAATTGAGAACATGGGACGTAGGATGTTAGCTATTATAAAATTTCGTACCTCCAGAACAACAAGCAAGTATTTATTTCTGAAATAAAGCAAATCAAAAAACAGCATTAAAAATTCCTCAATTCTGATTGGCTTGCAATAAAATTTCTATATTTGATACTTCTGCCATTTTCACTAGCACAGGTATAAATAAATAGTTTTTAATTTTATACTGAATATAGTTGGTTTGACCATACCTTGAGGACCATGACCATACTTCAGAGGTCCGTGGGACATGATATGAATCTATCACAACTGAACAAATTAACGCGACCGACAAAGCTGGTAGAATACTAGCTATCAGATACACATCAATTTTTTGTCTTTTAGGACATTCGGCTACCTGATAAGCCACCGTTTTCCAAAGTTACATTCTAAGTTTGAACTCTTGCAGCTATAGTCTAGTGGGTTAGGCTCTTGTGAAAATGACAGACGTACCAAAATATAGAAATTTTATTGCTGGCCAATCACAATTGAGAAAATGGGAATATTGCTTTCTGGTTGGTTGATTGGTCAACGAATTCCCCATGTTTTAGAATAGGATATGAATGTTAACGTAAAATTGCTCAGAAATCGCGATAAGCCGAAACATAGAAAGATAAAAATTATATTATATTGGGGGGGGGGAACTGGTATCAAGTTCGGTTGTGATAGATTCATTTCAAGTCCCACGGGCCGCTGAGGCACGGCCATGGCCCGAGAGGCATGGCCAGATGCGGCAAAAAATCTATAATCTGGCATTAGGCTATGTCGAATTTAGGCTAATTAAACACATAAAGGTACTGCCTTTCTCAACCAATCACATTCGTTGAAATTTCTACATTTTGGTTTACGTCTATTTGTTAAGACGTCACCAGTGGGTTACTTGTAAGTTCTGTTCAATTTTAGTTGGGCAGGTAATTTACATTTAACAATTTAATTAGTAGATAGGAATTATAACGGGCAAAAAACAATTGTTCGTGTAACTGACCTTCGGCTACGGGATCACCTAAATTGAAAGGACTCAATACATGAACATGCACAAGTGAGAAGAAAGCTATCAATGTAAAATGGAGATGAAAGTGTGAGAATTGGCCGAAGGAGGGATTGGCAGAGGATGGCGGTGGAGGTCACGAGGTCATGGTCAATGAGTGGATGATGAATAACTGAATGATAATGACATTTTGAATGACGTCACTGATGAGATGACTGATAACTACATCGAGAACTATCCTCAAAGCATATTGTAATGATGATTTGGAGCTGAACGGATTTCGCATTGTCTTTGTAACTGCTTTATTTGGACGGATTCATTGTTACTGTTTGTATCAATTTGTAACTGATCAGCCTTGATGATTAGCTGAGAGACGGGAACTGGAAAGCTGTCATTTTTTGTTGCATTGGTAGGTAGCATCATGAATAATGTTGTTCTGTATAATGTTGTTAGTGAGTGATTTGAGGTAACTCCTCTCTGCTTCAAAATGCTGCTTTCGATAACATAATGCCTCTCTGTTTACTGAGGAGTCCAGTTGACCACAAGACAGCAAGATGTCTAACAAAGTTATCCACTCTCATCATTCTGATTAAAGATTCACCAAAAGTATCACTAAGTTAAAATGATAAATGACAACTTTTCTGTCCTAATCGACAATGGGACAGAGATTTCTGTCTCTCCGAATAGTGAATATAGTGTGGCTTGGATATTAACTTGAAAATAAACTTTCCAATAAAGGTCCGAGAGGTATTTTGACGAGGAACAACATCTATCATTAGTTAAAAGGTCATAACTTTTGAAGCACATCAACATTTTCAACTCCCACCCCAAACAGTCACTACAAATGATGACAACAAAATGTGGGGCTGATAATGACAAAGATGGTGATGACGACGATTGTGATAATAATGATGCAGACAGTTTGTTATGGCTTTCCGACAATATTGGAATGATCTTCTTGACTCTAGTGAAGAATATACGTTCCAATCTAGTCGTGAGAATAGGGAATGGAAGACGACAGGCAAGAAGTTCTTGAAACGACTGGGATCTCAATGTTCAAAATAATGCAATTGAAATAAAGCTCCGAAATATTAGCACAGCTCTAATTAGGCTGTACAGCTACTTCTCTTAATTTAGATCGCATCCTCTAATGTAAACTGCGACAAAGAGACGCTCTATAGTGATGATAATGATAATGAAGATGAAGATTTGAGATGACAATGCATCCAGTAAGATTCCATGGCAAAAATGTGTCGACTGGACTATAATAGTAGACCTGCAGCCTGTGCCTCCTGTTCCATCTTCTCCTGTTTCATCCTCTCAATCCGCCTCTGTTCCTCCACCCTCCTCTGCCTCTCCCTCCTCGCCATCTCCTCCTCCTTACGTTTTGCCTCCAATTCCGCCAGTCTAGCTGCTTCCTCCTCCCTCCGCTTTTCCTCCTCCAATTCCCTGGAACACATTCAAATACTCCACTTTTATAGTCTTTGAAAACGTAGACAGCAAATTTCCCTAATAGCTGCGAAATAGACTTGCAGGACGTAAAATAAAGATGGAAACAGATGCCGAACTATGGTAGCGACACAATAAATGATACCTGTTTAAAGAATTAGAGACGTTTTCATACAGCAAAATATCTTTTGAAAAATCATACTGCTTGTTAAATTTTGGTCACCTTAACATTGGTTTTGAACGTCATTTAAAGAGTGAGGCGGGTCGTTTAGGATCGAACAATTTATCAATTTTGAGATTTGCAATTGTGGGCAATAAGTTTAGAAAAACGGGTCAAAGAATTTTTGTTGATCTACAACTAGGAACGGTATTGGATTACAACTACCGACCAAAAAATCCGACCCAAAAACGCAAAGAAACATTAAGAAAAGAACACTTGAATTCCAAAGACAGATTTAAATACCAAGGAGTTAGGGTAAATGTACAAATTATTGCTTTCATTTTTGACAAACAATTAATTTATTGTATCAAATCTAACTGAGTTTAAAGTCTCTCTATGATGGGTTTCCATAACACAGGTTATGAGAAGTTTGAAATTTTTTAAAGAAATGAGCCCTTATTTTTGCACGGTTTTAAAATTAAGAGTGTTGCTAATAGATATGATGAAGTCAAGCCAGGACTTTACATTTCTGGCGAACAAACAGTTCTCAAAGTTATGCAGTTTGTATTTGACGTCGAAGTAGAGGAAATTCGTTTGTTTATTTTTTTAGTAGTAGTAGGAAACACTAAATTTAGGTAGTCTGGAGCTTCATTCGATAAAAATTTTTGCAAGTCAGTAGCTTCTTTGACCCTCACGAGGTATTCAAGTGGAAGTATTTCGTATTGTAACTTTAGACCATGAGCTGAGCCATATTTTACCCCGTTGAAACAGGACTTTATTGCCCACTTTAACAGTTTAACAATTGAAATTGAGAAACTGGAGTCATGAAAACAGGAGTTATATTGCCACATTTGAACAAAAAACCTCTATCTAAAAGGCAAAAAATTGCTAAAACGCAGTTTATCTTGTAAACTTAAATAAAATAGCGATAAAATTTCACAGGCAAGACCAATCCTTTTCGCTGAACACCCTACTTTGGCGTGACCCAAGTCTCCAATCAAATTAACTTCAACATTCATTAAAGTATGCAAACAGATCTCAAGACTGAAAGAAGAGTCAGAAACACCTCACAGTATTCGGCGTTTCAATGTATTTTTGAAACAACTGGTATCTTCTAGAATGAATCAATAAAACAGAAAAAACGGTCTCATACAAAGGAATACTCTAATCTGGAAGAAAAATAGAGAAAACTGCAAAATATCAAAAAAACTATTCCAAATTTTTGGCACGATTCTGAAGAGTTGATGAAATGATGCAATTCCCAAACAAACAACATAAGTAAACAATGCACAAAAATCATCACATTACATCCTTTTCGCTGAACACCCTACTTTGGCGTTACCCAAGTCTCCATTCAAGTTAACTTCAACATTCATTAAATTATGCAAACAGATCTCAAAAAAGACGGAAAGAAGGGTCAGAAACACCTCACAGAATCGTCTTCGGCGTTTCAACGTACTTTTGAAACAACTAGTACCTTCTAGAATGAATCATGAAAACAGAAAAAACGGTCTCATACAAATGAATAAGTAAATTCAATTCAGTGAAGCGTAAATTTAAAAGTAAGAAAAGTTAACATAACTTTAAATTTTCTACAAAATTTAACATAACAGAAGTATAGGTCACATCAAAAAAATTAATTAATGCAACCAAGAATAAAACGCCCGCACAATAAGGAAACCATTAAATGCGCAGAATACTCTAATCTGGAAGAAAAGTAGAGAAAACTGCAAAATATCAAAAAAAAACTATTCAAAGTTTTTGGCACGATTCTGAAGAGTTGATGAAAGGATTCAATTCCCAAAAAAACGACATAAGTAATCTTTGCACAAAAACCATCAAATTACCTAAAAAGGACCAAAAAGATGAAGGATCTCCAAACAAGCTTAAAATTTGATTTTCACATACCAAAAAATTTCTGAACATTATCGAAACCGCTTCATTATAATCATTAGAGTCAACTTTTTCATATATGCTCAATTTTGTTTTTATAACCAAAAAAGACTGCTTGAAGAAGCCGCATAGGAACGAAAAAATTGCCAGAATATGGAAAACTTTCCACTCATCATTAAAGCTCTAGAGAATTAGTTAAGCTCTAAGGAATTCTCGGTTTAAAAAAAATCACTTCTCAATTATTTCTCATTGAGTCCTGAAAATTGCGCCCTAATAAAAGTCAAATTTTCTGAATTTTACCTAAATGGGATCAGCCTGATATGGTTAGGCTCAGCTTACTACTGCGCAGTTTTTAAAAACGAGTTAATAGTTTGAAAAATTTTGGAAAAAAGGACTAAATTTTATTTGCAGTATAGGGAATACTCGTAGATTTCGTGGTAACTATTTAAACCCTGTCATCTTTCAACCTCACCCAACGGATGGGTTTCCATAACACAGGTTGTGAGACGTTTGAAATTTTTTAAAGAAATGAGCCCTTATTTTTGCACGGTTTTAAAATTAAGAGTGTTGCTAATAGATATGATGAAGTCAAGCCAGGACTTTACATTTCTGGCAAACAAACAGTTCTCAAAGTTATGCAGTTTGTATTTGACGTCGAAGTTGAGGAAATTTGTTCGTTTATTTTTTTAGTAGTAGTAGGAACCACTAAATTTAGGTAGTCTGGAGCTTCATTCGATAAAAATTTTTGCAAGTCAGTAGCTTCTTTGACCCTCACGAGGTATTCAAGTGGAAGTATTTCGTATTGTAACTTTAGACCATGAGGTTAGCCATATTTTACCCCGTTGAAACAGGACTTTATTGCCCACTTTAACAGTTTAACAATTGAAATTGAGAAACCGGAGTCATGAAAACAGGAGTTATATTGCCACATTTGAACAAAAAACCTCTATCTAAGAGGCAAAAAATTGCAAAAACGCAGATTATCTCGTAAACTTAAATTAAATAGCGATAAAATTTCACAGGCAAGACCAATCCATTTCGCTGAACACCCTACTTTGGCGTGACCCAAGTCTCCAATCAAGTTAACTTCAACATTCATTAAAGTATGCAAACAGATCTCAAGACTGAAAGAAGAGTCAGAAACACCTCACAGTCTTCGGCGTTTCAATGTTTTTTTGAAACAACTAGTATCTTCTAGAATGAATCAAGAAAACAGAAAAAACGGTCTCATGCAAAGGAGTACTCTAATCTGGAAGAAAAATAGAGAAAATTGCAAAATATCAAAAAAAACTATTCCAAATATTTGGCACGACTCTGAAGAGTTGATGAATTGATTCAATTCCCAAAAAACGACATAAGTAAACAATGCACCAAAACTCATCACGATACCTAAAAAGGACCAAAAAGATGAAGGATCTCCAAACAAGATTAAAATTTGATTTTCACATACCAAAAAATTTATATTTATGAACATTATCGAAACCGCTTCATTATAATTGTCGTACGCAAATGAGATTGCGTACTTAATCTTGAGTCGCGAGTGACGATTATGTTTTATATCCTAACTTGCGCGGCGAATGCACTTTACACAATTTCTAAATGAATCCGCTTAGCGAATCGCTTGGTAATTACTTGTCTACTTTACTTGATTAGTAAGACAGTTAATGAAGAATAAGTTAAATTAGGCAACTGTTCGCGAAGTGCAAAACTAAAAGAGTGAGTATTAAGGCAACTGGTATTACAGAAGTCACAACAAATATGAACAATAATTTCCCGCTACGGGAGATGGGAATAACAGACTAGCATGTGAAATAACGTTGACTTATACACATGCCCTTCAGGAATAAGTACACTAAATTAAATTAAGTACATCGTATAATAAATTTACTGCACTAAATTAATTTATGATGTATGACATTTCTCCCGCTTCAATGAAAATTAAAATTGCGTAAAATAAAATTTTAATAACAATATGAATAATATTAATACTTATTCACCGGTTAAATAGTATCAACAATATATGTACTGGTTATCATAGCTAGTCATAAATAATAATGTATCAAGTTTTAATTATTCAAAGTTTTCACAAGTCTTCTTCATCAATTATGAGCTCATTTGATGTACTGTGATCCGCTGGTCGTATACGAGGATCTGTTGGTGATACCTGTCCTATGATAGGCGATGGGAAGTCATTTTCTATGGGTTCAACCCGCGATGCTGTGTCTACAATTGTTTGTACAACTGAAGGTTGTATCGATTCAATATCTCCTACGCGTGTCGTTTCCTGCGGGTTGGAGCAAAGTTCGGGGAGCACGAATTAGTAGATTCACCAGATGAGTCTTCTTTATCGTACCCATAGTATTTAGGACTTTTTCTAGTCCGTTTTGTTGCTCTTATCGGTATTTGTTGTAATGCTATTGCTGGAGCCGATTAAGATGGCAAGATTAATTCTGCTTGGTTATTTGTAGGAGAGGGTGCGATCAATACTTCTCCAGTTATGATTTGCTGTTCGGGAGCAGCCTCGGGAATTTCGGGTAATACTTGGGGAGCAAAATACCCGCATTGCACGAGCAATATTTGATTTATTTGATGAGACACCGCTTCCAGTTTCTCGCTTGCGATGCTTCATCTTTCTATCTCCCTTTTGTATGCGCGTGGACTCTTTTATGTGGCTAAGTATCTTAGCCTCAGTTGTCTTCTCATGCGTGCGGGGTCCTCTACGGTTAATATATTCTGTTAATTTCGTTTTCCGTTCTTCCCGAGTACCAAATTTGGCAATGTCACTATTGCGCACTGTTAATTCCACTTCCCCGGTTCGCGAATGACAGAAGTATATTGATCGGTCTTTTGTACCACAGATCCTGGAGCCAACTCCTCATACAGTCCATCAAGATTTTTCTTGGATCTTTTATGGAGATGTTTCTTCCGAGCAATGTTCAACTGTACGGCGTGTTCTTTTAGAGGTAGTGGACGATGCGCTTTTGTGGTGCGAAGGAAACGGGATTCGTTGTCTGTTGCTAGACGTTCACGTGTGGTAGCGTCTTTTGTTGCCTTGCACATGTTGCGCTCGATTTCATCGTCGCTACGGCTGTTACCCCAGTGGTCCTCCGGCAACAATTCATTAGGAGTTACTGTTTCTTCATCTAAATAATGATTCAAAATTTTTTCATAACTTAGATCAGATGACTTTGGTTGAGTACTTATGTTACTATGCGGTGTATTGGCTTCGCGCCCAAAGTGAGATTCGAATGGCGAAAGCATAGTTGTTTTATGTTTACATATGCGAAGCTGGTATATAATTGATTTTAATTTTGCTTTAATTGTGAACGAATTTAATTCTCTATTTGCTTCTTTTATACATGCTAAGAGTTGTTTAATAGTACCAATAAGTCTTTCAACTAGTCCTATTGCACGATGGTCATTCGCCGGAGCTGGTATTAATGTTATATTATTTTTCATACAAAATTTTTTTTACTTGGTTACCTATAAGACAACGAGCTTGGTCTATTCTTAAGGAACGAGGAACTCCATGAATTTGTATATAATTATCTAAAAAAATTTATTACATTCGATGCATTTGCATTATCAACTAATTCTGCAGAAGGATATTTTAGAAATCTATCAATACATGTTAAAATTTATATTTCATGTTCTTTTTCGTTATTAATAGGTCCTGCAAAATCTATTTGTATTTCTTGGTTCGGAACTATACATGGTGTATGTGCTTTAAATTGTTTTGCGGGAATAACAGATTTTAAATTTTTACCGATAGTAATGCAAGATTTGCACTCTATTGCTTTGACGAGCAAATCACGATTCATGTATGGCCACCAGCAGTGCTGAGCCATACATCCCCCAACTGAATTTCAGGTTGAGTTTGGGCAAAAAGCACTTGTTTGTTGTTTGTTAATTAAGCACGTGAGTTATTTAAAGTATTCGAGTTTGGTTTACTAAATAAGGTAGGAATTTGAGACTGATTTTTGATTGACAAGTGAGAATGACCTATTGAAGCAAATTTAGGAGTATTTTGGTAAGCGAGTGACGCTTTTCCTGTTTCTACAAGCATTTGAGACTCAATTTGTAGAGGTTTAATTGTAATTGGTAGACTATGTGACGCAAATTTAGAATGAATTTGGTATTTAGTAACTTGCTTTGCAAAAGAGGCATCTGAGGAATGCAATCTAATCTTTTGAGTATTTATTAAACTATTATGCCTTGCGAGTGTTAATTTGTTAAATGAAAAGCGTACTCGCAATGCGAGATCAGAATTGGTATTAATTAATTTGTAAGTGTTTACTTTTGAAGTAGGATATGTATGTGCGAATACTGATTCATTTTGAGTTGAATGTACTCGCTGATCATGTGCACTAGTACAATTAATACTATTAGTGGGATTAAAAATCAGGTTATACTTTTTGATCCGCGAGTGATTTAATATTTTGAGTTAGGTGTACTCGCGAGGCGTGTTCACTATACTGATTATTGAATTTAAGGGAGGTTACGTTAGAGTTGTATTTTCGCGCCGCGAGATTTGAACTAACATTTGTTAAGCGTACACGCTGAGCGGACTTTATGTCAAAGTTAGAATTTTGTTTTGAGAATAATTTTAAACTATTGTTTCGCGGAGCGAATGATTCGTTAACTTTTGTTTGAGGATTTGGTTTGACATAATCTATATTTAACACTTGTTCAGTATTAGTGGTGGAATTTTTATTTTCGCCATCAATATCAATATATAATTTATTAAGTGAATGAGCTAAAATGTTGGGTTTTTGTTGAAGTAATTGAGCATCAGATTGTATGCTTGATAATGTTGCGACTAAAAATTCCTCATCATATTTTGAAACACTTTTTGCTGGTTGATATGGATTTCGAGAGATGTAATCAACTAGTCCCATCTTCGCGCCAGGCAGATGCTCTATTGAGAATTGATAAGGCAAAAGACGATAAAACCCATCGTGATAACCTACTATTGTAACTTTTATTTGATCGATGTTCTTTTAAAATAGAAAGTAATGCGCGATGATCAGTGATAATAGTAAACTCTTTACCATACAAATAATTTTTTAAATATTCTTTGGACCATACCACCCCAAGAAGTTCCAATTCGTTAATACTATAACGTTCTTCACTACTATTTGAAAATCTTGACGCAAAAGAGATCGGCTTCCAACCATCAACTGTTAGTTGTTCTAGTGCTGCTCCCAATCCGAAGCGAGAAGCATCTCATTTGATTCGTGTTTCGAGTTGGGGGTTATAGTGAATGTTTTCTGTATGATTTGCTATGCGAGTTTTTATGGCATTAAAATGTCCAATGAGCGTCAGTCCAAATGTATTTAGTTGACTTACGAAGAAGAGGTCTTAAAGGATGGCAGAGTTGAGCTAAATTAGGAATAAATTTACAAATATAGTGAACCGAGAAATGAACGTAATTTTTAAAGTGTATTAGGTGGTTGTAATGACATAATAGAGGATGTTTTAGATTCGAGTGGTGATATCCCAGATTGAGTTATTTTATATCCTAACCAGGAAATTTTTTGCTTCGCAAAATGGCATTTAGGAAGATTAATTCGGAGATTATCCGCGTCCAGTTTCTTAAGGCAATCTAATACAAGTTGTAAGTGATCATCTTCAGAACCTTTACTTACAATTAAGATGTCGTCTAGAAAACAAAATGTATTTTTTAGGCCAATCAAAGTGTAATGCATTGCCTTCTGAAACTCACTCTTCTGCCCTTTTGATGTTTTGGTTGAAAATTTCTATGGAATTTAGATTTAACAATATGTATTTTTGAGCGACCAATACGTGTAATAAGTTGAGGAAATTGTTTTGCAATACATGTTTTAAATGGACATTGGGATGTGATAGTGTTGACCAAACTACCTTCATATTTTGGGGTTTGAGTTATTGAGATTCCGAGAGCGTCAAACAAGTCTCTACCAACTAGTGGTTTTAGCCCGTCACGGACCACCACAAATTCAGCTTCTTCAAGTCGCCATCCATTGCTCGCAATTGGTGCCTGTATCATTCCCGTCACGTTTATGGGTTCGTTTGAAAATGTTTTGAGTTCCTGGGGAGGCGCTATCATCAACCATCGAGCAAGGGGAGAATTTTCCACTATTTCCGAAGCAAGAGACTCGGGTAAAATACTGCATACACTGCCTGAATCAATGAGAAGTCCTACTTGGGTATTACCAATTTGCAAGATGGTGTTCTTTGGTTCGATCTGTATTGCGTTACTTGCGATGCTGGCGACCATATTATCATCTGAGCTATCGTAATCTGATTCGCATTGTGGGTTATACTTCATATTTTGTATGGCATTTACCGTCTGATCAGTTGAAGTTTCTTCAACAGAGTTAACATTAGATCGGATGGGTTTATTTGATGATGACTTCGGTTTCCTGCACACTCGAGAAAAATGATTTTGCAAACCACAGTTATTGCAAGTCTTGCCTCTTGCAATACACTTGACTTTATGATTTGCTGACCAAGTTAAACCACAGTTTCTGCAGTTGATTTGGTGGTCGAGTAAAACTAGATGCAGTCGGCCGTTGACTCGGTGGTCGAGAAAGTCGTTGAGAAATTACTGCGTTAACCTGTGGAGCAGGTTGCGAGTTTGTAATTTGTAGTTGATTTCTTTGACCTAATTCCATATTTATGGCCAAACGTAATGCTTGAGTTGATTCTAGAGTTTCTCGCAGCAATTCCCTTTGGATTTCCGGATCTAACATATTCGCAATAAATAAATCTCTGATAAGAGTATCTTCTTGACTCCCGAGTTCACAATTTTCAGAAAGTTCTTTCAATTTTCCAAAGAAATGTTCGATAGACTCTCCTCTTGTCTGTTTTGTAGTGAGAAGTACGTACCTATCAAATGTGATATTGCGCTGACGAATAAATGCTGATTCCATGATTGTCCAAAGTTCTGCTGTTGTTAGAATGTCCATCTTGAGGTGTGGGTTTCTGCTACAAACAATTCGACGTCCTTCGGTGCCCAAACTGAGATATAGCATTGACACAGTCTTTCGATCAGCCTGTGCCCACGGTTTATCTCCACACATTACTCCTATCTCCAGTTGTCTCTGACACCGATTATCCCAGTTCATTTTTGATTGAGCGTTCCTCGCCAATCTTTCCCTCTCCGATTGTGCCGATGATCTTGTTATCGTATCCTCATAGATAGGTTCAAGTGGTAGTTGTACTGTTTCGGGTTTTGGTTCCAACAAAGTGTCTAGTGTAATATTTTCCTTCGCAAGAAGAGCTAACTTGGCCTGCTTCTGCCACTTTTCCCATTTCAACGGAGGGTCTGCACTAGGTTTATCCCAAATTGGCTCAATGCCGAGTGGGGTCCGCTTCTGAGTTGCTGACTGCGCCATGTCGTACGCAAATGAGATTGCGTACTTAATCTTGAGTCGCGAGTGACGATTATGTTTTATATCCTAACTTGCGCGGCGAATGCGCTTTACACAATTTCTAAATGAATCCGCTTAGCGAATCGCTTGGTAATTACTTGTCTACTTTACTTGATTAGTAAGACAGTTAATGAAGAATAAGTTAAATTAGGCAACTGTTCGCGAAGTGCAAAACTAAAAGAGTGAGTATTAAGGCAACTGGTATTACAGAAGTCACAACAAATATGAACAATAATTTCCCGCTACGGGAGATGGGAATAACAGACTAGCATGTGAAATAACGTTGACTTATACACATGCCCTTCAGGAATAAGTACACTAAATTAAATTAAGTACATCGTATAATAATTTTACTGCACTAAATTAATTTATGATGTATGACATTAATCATTAGAGTCAACTAATTCATATATGCTCAATTTTGGTTTTATAACCAAAAATGACTGCTTGAAGAAGCCGCATAGGAACGAAAAAATTGATCGAGTATGGAAAACTTTCGAATCATCATTAAAGCTCTAGAGAATTTGTTAAGCTCTAAGGAATTCTTGGTTTAAAAAAATCACTTCTCAATTATTTCTCATTGAGTCCTGAAAATTGCGCCCTTATTAAATTCAAATTTTCTGAATTTTACTTAAATGGGATCAGCACGTTATGGTTAGGCTCAGCTTACTACTGCGCAGTTTTTAAAAACGAGTTAATAGTGTGAAAAATTTTGGAAAAAAGGACTAAATTTTATTTGCAGTATAGGGAATACTCGTGGATTTCGTGGTAACTACTTAAACCCTGTCAACTTTCGACCTCACCCAAGGGGAGGGGATAACCTATGTTGTAAATTAGTTTCGTCTAATTAGAGAGAATTCTGTGGCAAAAATTCATTAGATCAACCTCGATAAAGTGAAAGCGACGCTGCTATGTTGACGAGATGTTGACAATGAAATTGACCAATATGCCCAGTTTGTTCCATAAGTTTTCGTGAATCACTCATCTCAATTATCGATAGTCAAAATAACAGTTGCTCATACGCTCGCAAAAATTAAATGTCTCACCGCTCATTAGATAACATGCAATTTAAATTAAACAAGGAGGCTCGGTAATGAGCGTACGCACATAATGTTCCGACCCCGCTCATCCACTTTCTTTACGTAATTGGCTACCAAATGATGAAGAGATAGAAAACTTTCGAAAACAAACATATCGTTCAATAAACAACCACTAGAATACAATAAGGCCACGCTAGAGGGCCGATGAAAGTTGCTGATAATAAGACTACTAGTAAAAACAATAATACAAATCAATGCGACCAAAACTCAATGTCTATAATAAAAAGAACATAAGAAATTCAAACTCGAATAAAAAAAAACCTAAACAAAATAATTAAACCTATACTATATTAGAAAAAATTATGAGACCTGTCCTCAATGCGACTGGTTAACACGCCGACAAAAAGAGCAAAGAAGTTCATAAATACGTTTCTGTTTTTGAAAACAGATAATTTAACAGTTATTAATGTCATTAGATATCAACTGAATTCACTAAAATGTCCAATTAAATCTCCATTGGAAAAAATTGAGACATGTCATTATCCAATTTTCAATTGCGCAAAAATTCAAAGCCAATGGGACCAGCGATTATTCAAAATGTACAAACATACAAAAATCTCAAAGATTTTAAAAAATCTCGTAGTAATAGTAGTAACAAAGTCGAGAAACAATTGTTTGAAACTAACATTGTTATAAAGATTAAAATATAGCTATCTGGAAACGGTTTTTGACCTGTGCTTACAGAGACTGAGCATTAAAGATACCAAAAACTAGTTAATAATGTGACGAAGCTCAAAAACCCAAATATGTTTTTGAAAACAAAAACATTCAAAAGTGATAACAGACTTACGATTACAACAAAAATCGATGGATTAGTTGGCAACATCTCAGGAAGCCAATGGGGCCTGTTAATAACGAGACTAAGTCGAGATCACACAAAATAACAAGAAATACATAAAAAAGCCAAAACTTCAAACAGCTTTACAACGTCACAGTGGTCAAGGCACTATAATTGTAAAATGTTACCTGCAAGAACTGTACATCATCACTTTCTGCTCATCTTAATATCAACGCGTTTTCCTCTTAAAAGGACTATGTAGACATGACAACAAAAAGAAGCCTTAAAATTGAACACAATAGAAATCTCGAAAAATTCTTGATAAAACTAAATGGTCAAAGCAATAAGTCACAACGTATAACCAAGCGCGAAAAAATCTTTGAATAAACAAAATATTTGAGACGTTTAATTAGTGAGATTGAGGTACATGGCGAAAAAAATGAAAGCAAAAAGAAGACAGTTCTTAAAAAAATCTTTTTTTTTAATTTAATTTGAAAGTCATTAAAACAAACAGTTAGAAACTGAAATCTGTAAACATGTTTTGTGTTATATGTCCTGGGGAACCAATTGGGACCTATCGTTATCAGGTATATGACGTAAAACAACAAAAAGTAAGAAAACTATAGGCAAAAACAGAAAAATCCACAAAAATTTTGCGAGACAACTGTGTCTCAGCTCAAAAAAGCATCAACTGTTCAACAAAAACAATTAACATATCCAGATACGCCTTTCCCAAACGCTGTGCATTTTCAAACTATGCTTTTTTGCAATTGGTCTTTTCAAAAACGCGCAAATGCGACAAGGAAACAAAATGAAATTATAAAATATGTAATTATGCTCAAAAATTATTGAAAAATGAAAACGCGTAGTATCAAAACAAAGAAACCATTAGTTTAATATAAAACCGTTTCCAACATTAATTTATAACTCAAATGAAATCTTTTTCTGCCTGTTTTTACTGAGACTGCGCTCGAAGTTGATAGAAAAAAGATAAAATAGTGGCAACGTTCAAGAAATCCACGATATTTTCTTAAAACAATTATAATCAAAATCATAACAGACATTAGATAATAAATGAAAGAGTTGTCTGAAAACTGACAAAGTTATAATTCCAGAAGGCTCACAAAATCCGCCGGGAGTACAACTAGCTTTTTTTTCGAGCTTGAGGGGAATAGGGCTGCAGTTTTAACGTGTCTACTTCCAGCAAATTTAAAGCAAGTGGGCTAAAAAAAAGCAAATTTGGTCTCATTTTCGACGAAATAAGTCTGAATTTTGAAAAGTTTAGCATTTTTTTTCTAGCCCGAAAAACTTGGATCGAACAGTTCAGAAACTCTTCTCTGTCTTTAGGGATGAAATCAATAATACTACAGTTAACAGTTTTAACAAATTTTGGCAAAATTGACGAAAATTCGGTCAAAATGCCAAAAATGTGAACAAAAATAGCTGAATTACGTCTAATGTTCACAAAATTTTAAGCCTCGATAACTTCCTATAAAAAGCAAAAATTGCAAAAAAATCTTTCTAATTCCATATTCTACGCTTGAGGGGCTTTCTAATGTTACCACTCACAACGCTCTTCAATGATTATATCGATCGGCCGAAATTGTCTGAACTAAAAAACCCAGTTGAGTATATATTTCCTCCCCCACTTAAGTGAGTTGGAACAAAAACCGAAAACCTAATGCCTCTATACATTTTCAAAAATATATATGTGTTTCACTACAGATTGATGATCAATTTGATATTGAAGCCATGATGACATTACCTTATCCTTTCCTCCAGTATCTGTTTGTCCAATTCTGCCCTGAGTTTTGCCTCAGCCAGTCTCTTCTCCTCCTCCTCCTGCTGTTTCTTCTCCAATTCCTTCTGCCTCCTCTTCCTCAATACCTCAATCCTCCTCCTCTCTGCTGGCGACAGTTTGTCAAGGTCAATCTTAACAAAAAAATTCATTTCAAAATCCACACTTTACTGTTTATTAGAACTAACTCTAAGGGTGAAAACTTTTGTTGCCGGATATGGCCATTGTCTGGTTAGTCAATAAGTATTGTGGAAAATGAAATTAACATAGTTCGATGCAACTGAGGGGGCCGGACGAGAGAAACACTTTACAAAAAATGAATAAAAACTGATATTGTAACAAACTTTTTAAAAATGCTCTTTTCTTAATTTTCCAAGGCATTCATTGGATTGTCTACAAACTTATCGCACATTGATGTGAAATATTGACTCTCACGCGAGTCAATGTTTTCATAATTCTTCAAAAAATATTTTTCACAATATTAAGCAACTTCGGTCCAACCACTTTTTTGGTATTATTCGAAGAATTTTGATTCAATAGTCTGACACTATTTTGTTAGCTTACACAATAGAAGAGCCGATTTTCGTTTATCAGCACGCAAAAATATGTACATGACGAAAACAAACTGAATACTTTCTTATTTATCTGTTCATACCTACAGATATAACGCAAACTTTAAAACATATATTCTGAATGAAAAAATTCAATACTTTTCAAAAAGTCTTTTTCAACTCGGCACAACTTTTATTTCCAACTGTTCTTCGAATCTTTACGAGTCAAAAATTCATTTCGTATATAATAAAAGGTTGAGAAAGAAAAACCTAATGTACATTGTGATTAACATACGCATGAAATAACTTAACAATAGCTCTTCTTGTACAACATATACTTGGTCAGAGACATTAAGCATTGAGGAACAAGGAAAAACGAATAGAACGGGCTATAGGAGACGCTAAAGTTAGAGAGTTAAAGACCAGTTGGTGTAATAGTTAGTACACTAGGCTTGCTGTAAGAGATGCATGTTCGAATGCAATACTAGCCCATTTTTACAACAATTGCACCTGCTGAGAACAACCTTAATGTACAGACTGTTGCATGCAAACCCATCGAATTCAAAAAGTTGCATGTTTTGATTGATTTGCACTTCCGCAAACGAATGAAAGACCTCAAGTTCATTGTGCAGAATAATACAGCAGTAAAATGTATATCATGACAGCAAATAACATCATCTTGAAAAAATCTAAAAAGTAAAATTTTATGTTAAGATTCTTTAGTTGAAACCAAGGTTGATTTTGTGATCTATGTAAACACCCTATTGGTTTTTAGCTGGATAAAATTGTTTAAATGAAAAAAAAACATTCAGGAAGTTTTAAGCAATGACAAGCTGCGTCTGATTTTTAATCATTTAATATGTTTTTCCATAGCAATGTGAAGTATTATGTACAACGGCGGAAACATTATTTCTTGAAGGCTTTTCGATTAAACAACGTTAACTGATATCTATTAAATTTCATTGCGTTTGAAAAATATTGTGAATTCTGTTGAATCTCACAAAACTTAATGATGGCACGCAACAAAAAGTTATGACAAAATTAGGTCAAACTTGTAATAAATGTAGTTAAAATCTCAAAGAAAGCCAAAATAAATTTAAATCAGCCATTTTAACTTAACAACCGTAATCTTCTTGTATAGAAAACGTTTTAATCTCAGCAATACGTTACGTAATGAAAAGCACTTAGGTGAAGAAGCAAGCGGCGTTTAAAATCATTTTCTCAATTTCCATTCTTTAATGGAACAATTTTTAACACAAATTTATCGGTTTAACTTTTTGCAAACAAAATTTTTTCCGTTTTGCAGATTTAAAAAATGCTCATTACAAAATTAATGACAAATAATTAAATTCAAAAATTTTGTACGATTTCTCAGTTTAGTTTCAAAAATCAATAGTCAATAAAACAATTGAAATCTCAATCAATACAGAAACACCACTTTGGGGAAACGTTAGCGCCCTGATCCGGTTGTGAACTCTAACGTTTTTTATTTATATTTTTTTTCAATATCCAGCTGCTATTCAGGGATATTGTACAACAAACAGCGCTTAGTTAATTTTATTAAATTTTCAATGGTGCTTTGAAAAGTTAGTCTTGCTTATTTACATTTTGATTTGACGTGGAGCTTAATTTGTAAAAATTTGTTAAACAACTTTGAAAAACAGTGTTCAACCATAGCCCCAGTGATTGAGGAATTTTTATAGTGTAAGATCTGATAAGATGCTGACTAAAAATCTTTATCGTGTAAGATCTGAGCAGATCTTACACGATAAAAATTTCTCTTATCAGAACTTACACGATAAAAATTCTGTTAAGAGGAATTTTTATCGTGTAAGATCTTATAAGACATCTTATAAGATAAAAATTCCTCTTATCAGAATTTTTATCCTGTAAGATCTGATAAGACATCTTATAAGATAAACATTCCACTTACCAGAACTTTTATCGTGTAAGATCTGATAAGATGGAATTTTTATCGTGTAAGATCTGATAAGACATGTTTTATTGATTTCAATATAATCGTATAACGTTGTCGAGTTTCTATGAAAGTAAAAAAAATCGGTCCACTAAACAATTATGAAACAAAAAAATGAGTGTTGATTCTGTTCTGGCAGCAGCTTTATTGTGAGTGTTAACTGGGTACTTTGATTAAGTTTAGCAGTCCAAGATAGTTTCGGTCGTTGAAAAAAATTTTTCAGCCTAGTTTGATAATCAGCGCTTCAGAGAAAGCCCTTGCCACTGGAATACCCTTTTTTTTACAATATCATATATGTCTTAAAAAACTGCTTGAAAGCAACTCTGAATTGTCTTCAATTTGAAGAGCATGCCATACTTCAAGAACTTTAGAGTCATAGCTTTCCAATTGTTTATCGTGTAAGATCTGATAAGAGGAAAGTTTTATCGTGTAAGATCTGATAAGACGGAATTTTTATCGTGTAAGATCTGATAAGACGGAATTTTTACCGTGTAAGATCTGATAAGACGGAATTTTTATCGTGTAAGAACTTATAAGAGGAATTTTTACTGTGTAAGAACTTATAAGAGGAATTTTTATCGTATAAGATCTGAGCAACGTCTTATCAGATCTGATAAGAAGATGCATCCCCTTACAGGCTATTAGCAAGATGGTTTTGTCAAAAATTTGTCAGATCTGACACGATAAAAATTCCAGAATCACTGGGGAGTGCACAGAAGTTATGTCTTGTACTCTCTTGTGTCATCTCAGTCCATTCGTTGGTCGGTTGAGCTAGTTTATTTCAGTGAAAAAGTTACTGAGCTTAAATTTTAGACAGCCAATTGTTTAGTAAAATCAAACGTTCAATTATAAAGCAGACTGATACCCACAGTGGGACTTGGTTACGCAATAAGATTTATTAAGATTCAGCGCACTGTTGAAACACGATGGGTTAGCAAGGGTTTGATTCGCAAATATAATGAATTGGGGTATTTTATAAGAAGTTACCAGCACATATTAGACTAAGTTGGTGATTTAATACTAACGATTAATTATTTACGATTAGTGTAATGAGGAATATGAGTACTCACTTCATCTAACAGATCTAAAATATACAGTCTCCATTTTCTACTAGAAACACTAATAGAATTGTCGGATCTATTCTGTCCCTCCCTCCCCCCCCCCCCCCCTGTGTTTTTATGACCCCCAGTTACAAATTATATGTTGTTATATAGCACGTTACTATGTAAGAAAAAAGAAAATAGCACGTGCGCCTGGGGGTCATAAAAGATTTATGCTCACTAAGCTGGGGGGGGGGGGGGGGGGGACAGAATAGATCCGAATTGTCTTTATACTCTAACACAAACAACAGAGTTGAGTTGAGAAGAATCAGTGAGATTTAAGAAAAGAGGAAAGCAAGACTTTCAAAAGAGAAAGACAAGCGCAAAAGGTTATTGTTAATGGCCTCTGATTGTCAGGTCCTGCTATGTCACGGAATTGGTCCAAGACTGAAAAACAAAGACAGAATTCAATATACAATTTTACTTTCCTCGATCACTCGAATGTCACGACCTATTGATATATTTAAATAGGTACTTGTCTTGAAACTGGCCATATTCGAATTTTAGCTTGTTCAATTTTATAATTTAACTTTTAGAAACAACCAGCTTTCGAATTGATGTAAATAGAAAACATAGCAGGCAGATTGCCAGAAAATAGCCGCGATAGCTTCGTAGATCTGTAGTCTCATGAAGAAAGTAAAAAAGACAGACCAAAAAAAGAAGCTTGTTCTTTTCATTAAAGGCTGAGATGTTAAATTTTGATTAAGAATCTGTATAACTTATTGCTGTTTCTATTAGCTGCTCTTAAATAACCTTCAATTAGAGTGATAAGCACTCATTTGACCTTATCCCTTTGAATTAAAGCAACGAAAAGTCAATTTCAGAATGAGGAAGTCATTTTTGAGAGTGAGGTAAGTCACGTGTGAGCAGAAATTTAATCACAATAATGAACAAAAAATGAACACAAGAATGAATTTCACTCGCTCAACTAAGAGTGAAACATGAAGTCACGCATGAAATTCAGTTCAGATTTGCAGATTTAAAGCAGAATTAAAGTGAACAAAAAGCAGATTTAAAGTGATTGTGACGTCGTATGGTCGCAACAAAAACTTTGGCGATGAATTGAAGAAAACATAGCAGGACAACTCCTAACGTACAATTCAAAGAATTTTCATTGACTAAACAAAAAACTAGACCTAGAATGGACTATGAGTAAATAGGGAAAACCATTTCAAAAAAAGTTAGATAAAAAATAGAAAAAAAAAAACAAAAATTCAATGTCAAATTGCCGCATGTGAACAAAAAACCACGAGCAAGACAGCGATTTTCTGTTCAAACACCGTTTTCTCACTCTACTTTAAAATTAGAGTGAAAAAATTTCACGCCCCAAAACCACTTGCTTTTTCGCTCCACTTCCTGTTTCGGTGTGAACAAAATCACTACTCCAATTTGACTTCAAAAATCATGAAAATGTGTGAACAGATCTTAAATTAAAAGACAGCGCCCCAATACAACTGATTTTTTTTGAACTTAAAAAAAACAAGAGAAGGCCAATAATAGCCCCAGCTATCGCTTCGCGGCTATTAATAAATACGGAGGAAAGGTGATAAGATTTCGTATCAGATTAAATTGATACGCATGAATTAATTCTGAAATCTTAGAGCCGCAGTTTTTAATTCTTTATAATCAAACTTAAAGCACCCCATACCTGGGTTCATTTTCCTCCAATCAACTTTGGGTTCTCCGCCTTGGGCTGCTCCGCCTTCACTGGGCGCGGTCTCTTCCTCTTTCCCTCCCTCTCCCTCTCTTTCCAAGGAATCACTTCTACCTTTCGTTTTTCCTCCCCGCGATTTGCTTCCCTAAAAACAGCGATTAATAAAATGGTGACCATAAAATGACCAAATGAGCCCCAAGGTAAAGGTACGTAATAAAAGTCTGAATTTACTACTCACGATGAAAAATGTTTACTTTAATAGTGGACATAAGAGACTGAAAAGCATGATTATATCGTCACTCTTTTTCCCACGAAACCTAATGTAACCCATGTCCAGCATTCTGAGCATCCAAGCAGCCAAGAAATCTTATTGTTAGTACTTTTGTTATAATTTCCTAAGTTTTCCTAACTTTCTTAAGAGAGATTAACCTCAACATTCAACCAACGTCATCACAAGTCCTTACCTTGGTCCCTTTAGCACCTTTGCCTCCTTTCGGACCTTGAGGAGAAGGCGGGGCCAAATACTGCCCTGTTTTCCTCCCTCTCTGCGGAGACGGACTTTTTGAAGATGAACTTTGTACTCCAGCTTTTTGCCCCAAATTGTTTTCCTGTTTTTCACCACCGTCCTCGTCTGTGACTGAAATTGGGGGTGGTTCTTCACGAAACTTCTTGTTTGTGATTGACTCAAAAACTCGAGCCTTGTTGATGGCTTTTGTCATTCTGTTTTTGATTTCTTGATCCACTTTGACTTTTTCGTGGTGTTCGAGTGCGTGTAATCCTTTCAGTTTTCCAGCTAATGATTGTGCAAATGGTGTCATAGATGAATCTGCTTGTTGTCGAAGTAACTTTGAAGGTTTCTCACTCTTTCTAAATTTTTCCTGAGTTGAAACTTTTCTATCACGGAGACTTTCACTTGATGTTTTCTTTTCAGTAATAGTCACTGATATAACTGGCTGATCGAATCCAGGCTTTAAAGAATCGTGATCGGCAGTTGCGCCAGATTTCTGTTTGTCGAATTTGCTCTCTGATCCGTATTTTTCTTTGCCTAAAATTATTTCTTCCATATGGACATTGATAGCTTCTGAACTGGAGAAAATTACTAAGGACGTTTAATTATGTTGTTGAAATCGCATCATGCAATTGGTCGCTTCTCAAAAACTTAGGTGCAAGCTTTGAATTATTTTTCATGCAAATTGATTCCATGATTTTTGCTAAAATCTTGAAATATTCAAAATCTGATTGGCTAAGCAGAAAAGAGGAACTTCTTTTTTAAAACACACCTACCCGGGTCACACATAATACAAATTTCTGTGGTTTCATACTAGGCCATATATGATTCTTTGTATGACTTTAATCTTAATATGACTATAATCTCCTTGTATGACTATAATCTTAATATGACTATAATCTCCTTGTATGATTATAATCTTAATAGTCACACAAGAATCATATATGATCTCTTTGGTTTATTACTAAGATCATTGTAAGAAATGAAATACGGACAGTATGAAATTATATATGATCTTTGTATGAAATCAAACAAACTTCAACCCGGCAAGACATTTACTGCGTTAAGGTTAAATTGGTTTCGTGATTGAAATTTTGTGCCCTAGAAGCCACACTATAAAGGGTACCATTCCCAATCAGTTTTCTCTCTTTCACAACTTATAAAATATTCCAAACTTGAGGAAAAGGTTTATCCTGACCTTTCAGCCCACCCACAGATTGACCACCTTTGTGTGCTGGATGATGATCAGTGGATGAAGCCAGAGTTGTGACTATTCTGACCACCTTTTCTACTTTGGCCACTGCTCTTGACTGTTCTTTTGAACCAGCTTTCGTTAATGATGTGTCTTTTGTTTTCACAGCCGGAGTTTTGCTGTCGGAGGCTTTCCTAGAACAAAATGACCAGTTTTATCAATTTGGTCGCAATTGTTGGATAAATTCATTTCTCTTACTGAATGATAACATTACTTCTATAAACGCCCACAATTTTTCGGGTATTATTTTGGGTTCCGAGGATTTTGACTTACGAGTATGAGATTTTAAAAATAATTTATTCGTAGAAAAATTATTATCACAATTTTCATGATCGAATAAAAATCTAGAATTACCCCAATTCTTCCTTAGTAGGACTCAGGCGGTTATATAATATTACTCTTATTAATAACTAACTCCCAGCCTTGTATTGATGTAAGAGATAATCGTGGGTAAGGAGGGGGGGGGGGGTTAGCTGTCAACTTACGCTCCTTTGCGTCCTCCGCCCAGTTTCCTCCCTTTTCCTTTCCCATCTTTCATCTTCTGCGCCACTAAAAAAGACACAGATCTCAAGCAAGAGTTGTTTTTTGACAAAAGGTTGGAAATGTGCAATAAGGAAGAACGATACAACTAAAAATCAGAGAAAGAATGAAACCTTCCTAAATAGAAAAAAAGCAAAGTTTGGAAAACTTTCCGACAATACAGTCTGATTTTTCAATAGCGAAGTTCAGATTATACAAAGTCATGAGTATGCATGTCATGAGTATGCCATGAGTTTTCGCGGATAAATGTAATCCATTTCAAACAATTTTTTACTCGTAATTAGACTAAAACTTTATTTCCCAATTATTACGTGAATACTTGAGAACCATTTTAAATACCTAAAAGTGCTTGTGA
>NC_134474.1:678134-768134 GCF_964194025.1 Convolutriloba macropyga | reverse complement strand
ACAACTGGTTTCATTATATGCAACAGATGATACAGCTTGTGTAGAGACAAATGATTTATCGTATATTAAAAGATATAAATTTATGGATGAGATCTTACATGACAAACATTTCGGAGAGATGTTGTGAAGAATTTTGGCGGCGTTCAAACAAAACGATGGGCAAGCAAGCCAAAAATTGAAAATGGTAGAAAGTTGGCCAAAAGATTTTTAGATTGGCCAAAGTTTGTGGCTTTGCGGGAAATTTTGGATGAAATACCACAGAGGATGAGACATATGGATGACACATGGCCATAGACAGCGATCCTCTAGGGATCGCATTCACTAAATCTCTAAAATGGACCTTATTTTTGTTTCTTAATTGCACTGAAACACACTTCAGATTGAAATGGTATACGCTGTCTCGATTGTATTGGTTTGCGGCACATTATTTCTGAGAAATTACATAAATGTTGCATAACATTCGGTGTGTTTTTACGACGGCTTGCCATCATTTTGGCTTAATTTGCGTTCACAGCAATTTTTGCATAAGACACAAAAAATCGTGAACCGATGGAGGCTGCAACTTTAAGTAGTTGAGTTTTCAAAAAGTTTGCCTCAAACGCTTTTCAATGGGTGCGAGGGTTTATATGTAAAGCAAAAAATTAACTGCAAAAAATTTTCTACTATTTCTGCGTTTTAGAGCTTGAGAACACATAGTCGAATTTCCTTAAAGTTAATTTGATAATAAATCAGCTTCCACTTCGCCCATGAACATAGTTTTATGATTTTACCCTTGTGTGCACAAAATGATGAGCACTTTTGCAGCAACAAACTCTGCAGAGACTAATAGGAGGCGTTCCTATCCATTACAATTAATAAATACCATTATCACTGCTAAAATTCAAAGGTGGATTGGGATGGTACACGTGAAAGACTGAACGAAATCAACAAAAAGATGTGAAAAGTGTAAAATGTTAGAAAAAATGATACTTTTCTTGGCGTAGGATATCGCAAATATTACTGAAACAAAATGAACTCAATCAATACATTTTCCTCAATAAATCGGAGGAATCATAATTAAGAGAGGAAAATTTCATCGGGTGAAGAAAAATTGAGTTTTCAAAAACAACCGACGAGATACCGAGAAACTATCTTTATTATTACTGACTGCATTCATGCAAGGCCTCAGAACATTAGCACTTGTCATTGCCTTGTCTGGACAAAACAGCCTGTGATAAAACAGTCCCTGGCAAAGTCGTTCATAATTTTTCAAACGATTTCACCTATATGCATGTGTCACAAGTGGGAGGGGGGGGGGGTGTGACTTTAGGCGTTGTTTGCAAAGCAGGATGACTAACTTTCCTCCAGGTGACGTTGATCATCAGCCTTCCTCCTTTCCTCAGCTGTCATTCCCTCTCTCCCCTGTTCTCCCTCCTTGTTCTTCTGCCCAATAGACTGCAACTGGTCTGTCCATGACATAGTGCCATACTCCATCTTGTAGTCGTCACTCGTCATGTCCACAAAGATGTCTTCTGGGTCCACATCGTAGAACCCGAGACCAGGTCGAACCAACATCACCAGGTCACGCAGCAGTTTCTCCTCTTTTTCTGTTAGTGGGTTTGGTTAGTAGTTATAGTTAAGATGTAAACAAATTAGTTAAGACCAAATGCGCGATATGTTTCCCAACTCACATTTCGGCTGTCAGATGTTTTATCTTTTTCCCCGTTGTAATTATTTTTTGCATGATTGATTAGTGCTATAGATATAAAACAGTCGGGCTACATACATTCATATTAGTTATAACGGCCATTGTCTAGTAATTTAATAACAAAGCTTATACCAATCACGTCATCTTTTCTATTCTTTATTCAATTGCTCTTTTGGTATGATAAGTATGACATAAAAGCTGCTACAAATTAACTGCTTTGAAAACTATCTTCAAAACAGTTTGTATCCAGCTTTCAGATATTTCCACGCTTTAATGATAAAATGGATATATTTCATATTGGATGTCATTCATGCACATACAGGTATCAACTATTATAACCTGTTACTGTAAATGAATCCCGAATACTTCATTTTTCTCGCATGCTTATATCTTCCAGAAAATTGCAACAAAATTTTTGTTTCAATCAGTTTTTAGTGCGAGTTGAAAGAAAAAACTAATTTCAACTTTCTCACAAGCAAGTCACGACAACTTTCACTTATGGCTTACCGTCTCTGGGTCTGAGATAAGTTTTGCCAGTTTCTGGGTCCACGTACAGTTCAAAACCCAAACCAACGCCTGAAAAAATATAGCACTTTCAAAAAAGGAAAGAAATAACTTAAATCGTGCCGTGGTTAACTGAAACTTTTTTCTGGGTATTTTTGAACTGACAATTAACTTGGCTAACATGGCTATGTTTATCAAAACAACATATCAACAGTTTGATGAATTAGTTTTGATCAGTCCATTTCATTTTTCTTATGAAATCTATGTTTCTATTCTCGCGACTTTCGTCAGGCCAGAATAAAAATTCGTGATTAAAGATGATGACTAGACCCCCAATTAGAAGCTTTTGAAAAACTTCAAATTCATTTGGTGAGCTGAAAGTTCTCTATAAACATCTGAGACTCTCATGGCGCGCGAGCTAGCAACATTACCGCAGATCCATGAATCGCAACTACTGAGAGTGACTGTGCCAGCGTGTGGATTATCCTTCCGATTGATAGCTCCTGCTGGATAGCTTAACTTAAATTTGGTTTAAAATCTTTGATTAACTGTACATTTAAATAAAATAACTTCAGGATAAACTTTCTTGATTTTTTCTTGAAATAACTGATTATTGAGAGTAAAATTTTCATATGTTTAATGGTTGGACCATTTAAAATTTCGTAATCTTTAAGGTCAATTTTTTGTGGAATATTTCACGCTGCGCTAAATGCAAGAGCATACCGGACAGCTACTGTGACATTTGCACAGTATGATTAAAGTTTATACCTTATGATACACTTTCTTTTAAGATCTGGAATGAGGAGCTGTTATGATTTGAAAAATCTTCTATATCTATTCAGGCAAATATCACCCGTGACTGGCCCATTTATCTACCATAACTTCTATAATTGCAGAAAGCACAAGTTTTTGTGTTAAAAAACTTACATAATTGTTTCAACAAAAAATTGGAGAAATTCGCAGAAAATTTAATGATCGGTGACAAAATTTGCACTCAATTGTAAAAGGAACTAAAAACAAGAAACTCATACTTTTACTGTTACATCTCTGTTTTCCCGTCTGTTTTTTTTTAAAAAATCCGTTTTCGCTCTTATTTCAATTGCATCACACTCAACAGGTATCACACTCAATATTGCTAGGACATGTCAAAAAGCTGGAAAATTTAATTTCAAAATTAGCTAGTTTTAATTATTTTCTTTGATCTTCTCTGCGTTAGTAAACATTTTCATAGCTTTGAACAATATATACGAATAGATCTCAGAAAAGAAAAATAGAATGAAAATTAATCAAAAAGTTAAGAGAAGAGAAGCAAAAACACAAAAACAAGTTCCAATGGACCAAAAAAGTTAAAGGCTTCAATTGTTTTTTATCAAAATAGTTGAAGAAAAGCAAATCTCAGTTATTATTTAGAAATTCAAAAGGAAGATATGATAATTTTGATTAATAATATTACAACATGTCACTTTTACATCTTGGTTATTCTAATTTACAATTTGAGATTTTTTTAAAAGGACACAAAAGAGACATACTGGGATAACTGTTGTGCAAAGCAGACTTCAATTGACAAAGAGATTTGCTTTATTTTAAGCTCACGAATCAAAAATGAGGTTTCTTTTTTATTTTGAAAAAGTAGTAGTCATTTTTTTCACAACTTTGAGTAATTTATAACTCTTCCATATTGTTCTCTTTTTTATAAGTTTCAAGTTTTACAGTAATGGCGTTTTATTATTATCCATTTGTTCAAAAAATTTGCATAAAAGTGGTTAACTTTTATTGCATAATCTGTAAAAAATTTTTGATCTTTGATTTAAATTTTTTAAGTTGTGATGATTTTACGTTCTAATTAGGTCTTTCCTAATCAAATGAGAAAATTGATTGTACATCAAAAAGAAGATTAAAAATTTTGCTCTTTTCTTAATGAATGCTTTTTGTAATAATTCTCTCAAATTCTTTCTCGCAAATAAATGAGTTAGATTCGAGGTGATATGAGTCTGAGGTTTTAATAGTAGTAATGTTTTTTTGTCGTAGATACAAGAATTCTCTCTGTTCTGTGAAAAGATAAAAACGTTTTTATTTAGAAGGTTTTGTTGATTAGGATTTCACAATTACCGGCTTATTGTGCCAGTATTACTCTAAGACGCACAAAAATTGTTGGCTGTTTCTAAAATCTATGAAAAGCCATTGTCAGCTAATCTATGTTAAAACTTCTTTATTGACAGTTTTTACTCCCATTTTTCTCAATTTGCTCAAGTTTATTTAAAAAAGGTTAATGTTCCTAATTGAGCATTATGTTCTCTCGTTTCTAATTGCACCTCACACTTAGAAGACAAAAATCAACTTTTCGCAAAGAACTCCCCTTGCAACACGCAATTAATTTTGATAGTTTCATTTCCTACAGGCTTCTAATAACTTTTTTGAAATCTTGGTTTCAGTTTCTTGGTTTATTGAAATAATTTTTGCAACCTGACACTCATAAATTTAGGAGATTAAAGCAACCTTAAAAAACTTGGTTGAATTTCGCAATAAACCATTTTTTAATCGAATTTTTACTTTTTGAGGCGATCTGACCAGAGTAATTGTAAATCCCACAGCGATGAGTATATTTTGTTTTGCGTAAGAAATTTAGGCATTTAATGCTGCATAATTGATAAGAATTGTTTTGCAAATTTTCAAGAAAAACAACCCATATTTAAGATATTCATTAGTATAATAAATTCGGCTTTTATGCTCTAAACTCAGAAATATATATCTTTCCCTAACTAAATGATTTCATACATTCATTTGCAGAGTCAATCACAGGAAAATGTTAATAGTAAGCGAGCGTTGTTTATTGCAAACATGCACTTCGTGGTCACATTTTTACAAACTGTTGCTTGCTTTCTTCGCCCTTTTCCTTTGACGCTCTGTAATCAGACAAAATTTTCTTGTTTCTTTAGGCTCCACAATACAATCCAAAATTTACGTTACTCTATTCTTATAAGACGTAACATGTTTTGCAGCTCTACTGAATAGAATTGCAAATTTGCTCTATACCGTTTGAAGCTGACTCAACAAAACAATGCATTACTTAACCTGTGTTATGTTCAACACTGATCAATACAGAATTAGATTGCTGTTCGTCAAAGAACATTGAATTATTTGCAAAATGGAGAACGAAAAGCAACATTCATCTGAAATTTGTGTAATAACTCCCGCTGGAGTTATTCAAGGAACCAAAAAAGAGGTTCAAATCGCAAAGGCGAGCGACTCGACCCCTCCTGGACTCGAACCCGCAACCTTTGAAGTTGCAGAGTTCCTTGGTATTCCTTATGTGCAGGAGCAACCCGTGGGTACAAAGAGGTTAAGGCGATGCGATGTTTTAGAGAAACTCCCTACGAGTCCGTATCAAGCAATCAAATATGGAAAAGCTGCTATTCAGGTGAAAAAATATATTAACATTTGGGAATCAAGAATAGGTTTGACACAATTAGTTTCCTATGACATTCATGACCAAAGTTTAAAAAAATTGGACAAAATTGAACAATTTTTAATAATTTTTTTCATCAAAAAGTGATTTGAATTAACAATTAACTTGGTTACCATGACTAGGTTTATAAAACAGCAGATCACCAGTTTAATAAATCAATTTTCAACAGTTCATTTCAGTTTTCCAGATATGAAAGTTTTTATGAAATTTTTAATGATAGTTAATGAAATTTTAATATGAAATTTTTATTGATAGTTATCGACATAACAGATGTCATTACAAGGCCAATGGGCGGACAGGTAAATTTCAATAAATTTGCGTTTTGTGGTATCAGGTGACAAAATATGTCCAACATTTTTACGATTCATTTACCATTTTCAACGATGGAATATAGTGACTGAAAATGAGGAAATTGGTCCATAAACAATGTCGCACATCAAATTTTACGCTTAGAAAGGTGTCTTGGATTGTTTAGAACAATTAATTTTTTCACAAGATGTATGTGATATAACAATTGACTTTGTTGACAGCGTTCACCTGCCCCCCACTTGAGCATAGTGAACCCGGAAACTCCTCGCGTCGAATACCTTTTCATAACCTTTTATTTAGAATTCTAATTTAAATGCAGTGACTTAAATGCAGTGACAAATCAACAATGACAGAAATGCGCAATAGTGAATGTGCGAAAGAAAATCATGACTTAGAAGTCAAAAAACTCGACGCGGGCTGGAAGGGCGAAGATTGTCTTTGGATAAATGTCTGGATTCCTGTTGGTTCGCCCAATAGTTGTAAGTCAGACTCAAACCTAATTACAACTGGACGATTGACAGACGAGGGAGCTATGGGGGCAAATAACAATAAGGGCTCTTTTCAGCAAAGAAAACAAGGTCATCAAATTACATTTCCAGTTGATTTTCAATATCTGTTTCTACATTTTCTGATTTTGTATCCGTGGTCTAATGACGTTTCGGCGAATATATGATAGTGTATAGTGAAGATGTTGTTCTAAATGAGTAATTTTTAAAAGATGTTTTTGGAAAAATGGGTCCTGGGAATTGAGCTTGCTGTGGCGAAAGAAAATCTGTCATACTTGCTGGAGACTACAACTCAAATTATTTTGCAAAGCGCGACAGAAATCTGCTACAATCTGTAATTTCTCCATATGATCTTAAACCATCGAATATTGATACAGCTACAACAAGGGCTAACTCTTCTTCAACTTTTATCGATTATATCATAACAGACGATTACGAATCAGGCATAGTAGCGGATACAATTTTGAAAACTGATCATTTTGCAACAATCACAGTTCTTAAATCTGTGATGCTAAAATCAAAAACAACAAAGAAAAAATTTTTTGACAAAAAAAAACTATTTAGCCATAGCGTTCCAAAATTTTATTGAAAATTCAGACTGGAGACACGTTTACGGTGCAGTGACGCGAGATATGATGTTATAAGAATTTCAAAGAAATATTGAAACAACATTAGCACTACATGCTGCATTTAAAGCCTGTTAGATTAGAAAAGACAATACAAAATTTCTGCTTCAAGAAAAATGGCTATGTGAGAGTTTTCAAGAATAAGCGATGATGAAAATAAAAACGATTAAATTCGTCAAAAAGAAAAACAACTTCTCTCAAGTTTTATGGAGTTAAAAAGTGAAAAAGCCAGATGGAAACTCATTCAAGATCTTCGTTATAAAGAAAAGATTCAAACAAGAATTCAATCTTTATTAAACAGTTTTGGTAATAAGATAACAAAGCTTATGGAAATTGCAAATCTTCTAAATTACAGATTTTCTACTCTAGGGGAGTTCATTGACTTGCAACAAACAAACAACATTCTTCCTAAATCTGCTCCGAGAAAGTGTTCCAAGTTCCAATATATAACAACCAAGGAAACAATTGTGCTCATAGATTCATTGAATACAAGCAAACCAGTCGGTCCTTCAAAAATACCAGCTGGGCAAAAAAAGATGCTAAAGCAGCGCTAGCGGAACCCTTATGTTATCTCATTAATCAGTTCATTACAGAAGGAAAATTTCCAGAAGATCTTAAAAAAGCTTGTGTAACTCAACTCTTCAAAAAAGGAAATCCCGAAGACCCACTCAATTATAGGCCTATATCTGTCACTTCTGCTTTGTCAAAAATTTTTGAAAAGGCGTTCAGTTCGCAAATCACAAGTTTCCTAGAACGGGAGCAACTTTTGTCTTTTAGTCAATTTGGCTATAGAAAACACATTTCAAGAATTGATGCTATCCTGAAATCGAGAGAACAAATAAGATTAGAACTCAACATGAAAAAAAATGTTACAGGTGCGTTTTTAGATCTTTCAAAGGCTTTTGATTCTATAAACCACAAAATAATGTTACGGAGACTTGAAAATATAGGTTTTGAAGAACATGCTATCAATTTAATAAAGAAAGTTTCGAGTGAAAGAACGCAAAGAGTTGTCCTGAATGGAATTGAATCAGATTGGATAAATTTGAAAAGAGGAGATCCGCAAGATACTATTTGAGGACCTCTATTATTTAACACTTACGTCAACGATTTAGCAAAGATTGTAGAAAAGTAATGCAAGGCCGTCCAGTACGCAGACGAATACTGTTCTGAATGTCGACAATGAAAGAATAGCTAAATCAAGTAGTGTGAAGTATCTTGGCGCAATTATTGATAGCAAACTAAAAATTGATGGAGAATTGAAAAAGATTCTTCAGAGAATGGCTTGTGGAATAAAAGTTTTGAATACACTAAGTAAAACTTAACCAGAGAAAACGAAAGTCTTATTACTTAATGCAGTAGTAATAAGTCATCTACATTATTCAGCTCTAATTCTGATAGGGTTGCAAGAGTCATTACTCACAACTTTAGAAAAACAATCGAACTGGGGAATAAAAACCATTTTTAATAGGAGAAAATACGATCGGTCTACAGATCTCAAACTTTGCAACAAAATATTACCAGTTTCTTTTCTCTTGAAATGTCATTGCTCAAAATATTTTTTTCGCTTACTCAGCAACGATCTTCCAGCATATAAAATTGAACCTCTCTCTACCATGAGAAAAAAACAACATGAGAGGTCAAAAAAATAACGTTTGATATCAGAAAGAACAATAAGTTTTTAACTGATTCTTTTATTGCACAAGCCATTCCAATTTATAATAGTCTGCCTTCTAATATTAGACGGAAAACAACATCGAAAGCTTCCTTAAAAAAGAACTGAAAGAATATTTTTGGAAAGAATTTTTGAAGGACCCATAAGTAACTGATATAAAAGATGACATTGAGAGCATTATATTTTAATTTAGTTTTTTTTCTTTAATCTCCATGTTGTACATATAAAATTGTGAGAACATTTTATGCTCGCATTTTCGGCCATTTGTTTACTAATGTAAGGTCAAATTTGTAGTTAGGTAATTTAAAGATTTTATAATTTTACATAATGTTATTTTCTTAATTTTACATTGCCTCTTTTACCATTTGCTTTTTATTCTTATGTGTACCAGAGGAAATTAACAATGTTATTTTTTTAGCAGATGTATCCAAATGGCATTATTTATAATTTTTAAACGGAAAACGAGAAGTCAGACAAATGAAATCACAAAAGGCAACTTCAGCGAACCAGAGTTTTCTCTGAAATTTTCTCCGTCGAATAAAATGTGGCGATTCAGTTAGAATTAGTGAGGAGAAGAGCCCTTCATTTGAAGAAACCCGTGCTAATATTTGTTCACGGAGGGGCATTTCAACAGGGCACTGCATGCGAACCCCCTTTCAATGGGGCAAAATTAAGTGCCGCATTGAATATAGTTGTAGCTACCTTTAACTACAGACTGGGAATATTGGGATTTTTTCACCCAACTGAGGAGAAGAGAGATGGAAAGTTGTCTGGTTCGAGTGTGGAAACAAACGTTGGAATCCGAGATCAGGAGCTGGCCTTCGAGTGGGTTCAGAAGTATATTGAGTTCTTTGGAGGGAATACAGAAAACATAACTTTATGGTACGTTGCGATGGCATGAAATGCAACAATCGAGCTTGATACAAATGGGCTGCAAAGCCAACCCTCCCTAATTATCGAAAATTTTCAGAAACTGTAGTTTTTGTCAAAAAAAAAACAGTAGAGGAAATAGTTCAATAAAGTTTATTAAGACAGTTTTAGAATGAATTTGAGAAATCACATATAGCGGTTACGAGTGGAGTCTTGGGACGAGGCGGGATGATTTCTGTAAAATTCTGTCAGAAAATCTTGTAAGACAATGAACCATATTGTAATATTCTGACAGAATTAACAAATTAACCATCTACAGTTTACTAGAGGTCAGATGAAGAACAAAGCAGTTGTAGTTTTGGAAAGTTAGCACAAATTATCCGAAAAATGCCGCTTGTTTACTTACTTCGATGTGCTTTGATCACATACTTCTGCGGATAACTGTTCTGCATTTGATTATCTACATTAAATATTTTTCTAAAAAAAACAAGTGTGATGAAAATTGTTTCAGTGGGTTCAGCGTAGGGGGTGGATCAGTGGGCTATCACCTGATAAACCCTTACCCATCCTGCCTTCTATTCAAAAAGTACATCATTATGAGTGGAGGTCAGTATTTTTGTATAGAAACAAAAAAAAACTTGACGAAATGTCATGAAAAATATTCAACTTTTTATTTTATAAGATCATTAAAATGAGATTTTGTATCATAATTTGTTTTTCAGCTCCTCTTGGCTATTTTGGATTTGAAACTGACGCACAGAAGTCAATTTTAGAAAGCAGAGAATTTCTGACCCAAAATGGTTTTACGACTGAAAAACCCGCCTCGGATAACGACTCTCAACTATCTGCTATTTCAAATTTCACCCAAAATCTGTCTACGGATGCGTTCATGAAACAGTATTTAACCGCCCAAGGAAATCTTTTGAAATTTGTACCCTATCTCGACTTCGATTTAAAATCCAGCGAACCGAAAATTCTATCCAAATTATCAAAAATTCCAGAAATTCTGATAACGGTGGCTAACGGCGAAGGTGAACTATTTTTATGGAGTTTAATTGGCCAGGAGAAAACGGAGAAACTTCTGAACGATGACTTTGAACTTTACAAATTGACCATTAGATCAATGTTTTCACGGTTTCTGCCTGAGAACTCTCGCTTAGAGGAAAACTTGACAAAGATAACGGAATTCTACAGACAAAGAAGAGTTGCTTTCAGCAAAATAAAAAGTACCCATTTCCACAGTTTATCCCAAGCGCTGGGCGACTTTCTTATTGACTACCCGGTATTAAAGTTTGCCCAATATTTGCTAAAATTGAACCCTGAAATCAACATAAATTTCAAAGTACACGATTATGTCAGCAAGAGGCACAAAGCAAGATATTTCAACGAAAATTGCATACCAGATTATCTAAACTGCAGCCATGGTTTCGAAATGCCATCCATGTTCAATTTTCTGCCGAAAGAGGGCGATGAATCATGCACTGATGAAATTGTGAGTCTTAAAACGATGCGTCTGATTGGTGGAGTTATGAAAGATGAAACAAATGAAGACATTTTTGGCCAGTCGGTCAAATTGAATGAACAAACTGAAATCCCCGAAATCAGAGTGAAGAATTTGAACATTTCATCTTTAAAGTTGAACAAGTTTGAACTGGACGATGAAAATGAAGAAAAAAGTGACGATTGTGGTGAAAGTGATGCAATTTTTTATAAACAGGACGTGATCAAATTTTGGGATGAAATATGTGCTATTGAATACTAAATCATGCTCACGTGTTGTTCTTTCCCGTTTTAGGACCCGGATTTCACCCTTAATTTTTTAAAATAGCGTTGAAGTGCAATTTATGGGAGGGGGCGGGTTCAAGTTTGGAGGTAGCATCACTGCATGTTTTCTACATCCGATTTGAAGAGATAATTTTGAATTTTATGATTGCAAGGTTGGGTCTAAACTGGGAAAGAAAAAAACTCCGAAAAATCAATTCATTCTCTACATTTAGTTTGACTTTGTGAAAAATGGCGTCCAAAAAGTGATATGTTAACTCACCGATAACCGATAAGTTGTTTTTGCCTGGTAACGAGAACATTTCTCAATTTCATGACATTAAAGTTGAAAATTGTTTTCAATGTTAATACAGAAACGAAATAGCGACAAAAACTGATAAATTTACACTATCAAAGTGAGATAAATTGGGGATGTAACCTTGAAGTTTGTATATAATTAAACACATTCGGGGAAAGTTGCTGCTCCTACCTCCTTTAGGCCGGACAATCTTCTTTCCAGTGATTGGGTCGATTATCGTCTCCATCTCACATGCCAGTTCTGTGAACGAAAATGAAGGTGACTATTTTCCAATGAGAACAACAGAACATCAGTCCATCAATATGGACAAAGCAAGACAAAAGAAAACGCAATTACTATAGCTCGAGCAAGCATTTAATTCATATTTCTGATGGTAGCACCATTTTTTTCAAGATCTAAAAATCTAACCGGTCAAAAACATTTATACATGTTGTTGTTTATCAACAAAAACTTTTTGTTGATAACCAATTGTTCTGCAGCAGATATTTTTGTTGATAACCGACAAAAATCATTTTTCTGCGGTTAGAAGCAATTTTTTAAAACAAAAAATATCTGCTGCAGAACGGTAAGAAATGAATGGAAATTAGGTAATCGAACTCAAAATAGCTCTATTTAGCAACTGAGCCGGTTTGAAAAGTTCATCAAAATAGCAAACACTTCTCAAAAATTTTCCAATAGCAAAATTATTGTGACAATTGTTTTCGATGCTTGAACGATTGAGGACACCGGACAATGGTCTTCTAGATTTTTGAGCAATGAGTTAAGAAATAGACCACTGTATTTCCGAGATGAAAAACAAAACACGAAGACAAATATTTAGTTTTTTATCTACATTGCGAGAATATATTTTATTTGCTTTAATGAATTGTACTGAAAACAACTTAAAAAAATTTATTATGAAAAAAGTTTCCATACAAAAAAGAAACATCACGGGAACTATTTCAAGGAAAAACGTTTTGCTTTGGGGTAATTAAACAGAATAAAAACCATTTCATGTGAAGTGTTTTTTAAATATAATTAAGAAATATAGTCTTGTTATTTCAATTCTTTATATTTGAATATTTTTTGAAGAAAAATTTTCTGAATAAATTTTTGATTTAGTCTTAGCCTGAGGTCAAGATGTCAGTTTACTGATTGAAAAACAAATAGGCTAAACACAAGTGAATTGCGAACCAGTTTGACTTTAGTTCTAATTTAACGTACTTCAGCCCAAAAATGAGTCTTCTTTATAGCTCGGTAAAATGTCGGTTCAAGTTTCGTTAAACGAATATTTTAAAAAAAAAGAAATGAGACCTTGTTCGGTACTTTTTGCAATGTATGTTTATAATTGAGCAACCCAGAATTAGAAAAGGTGCTTTGATTTGAAATGACAACAACTGAAAATGGGGAATCAGTAAGAATAAACTTGGCTCGTAGATACCCGATCGAGCAAACAATACACTAGAAGAGATTGGAACGGCAAAATTCTTGAAAAAAAAGACGAGAGAAAAATTTTGATAAAATAATTTTGAAGTTTCATCAATTTGTCTTGAAAGCGTTTCTACCAGCTCAATTTTTTTTGCTTTATTAATGCATATTTGTATTGCTCACGAAATGCTAACACACCTATAAATTAACACATTCTTTATTTTTTGTTTTCAATACTAGCAGTCACCTATAGTGAAAATTTATGAAAGACGAGTGACTGCTAGTATTTATATAGGTGACTGCTAGTATTGAAAACAAAAAAATAAAGAATGTGTTAATTTATAGGTGTGTTAGCATTTCGTGAGCAATACAAATATGCATTAATAAAGCAAAAAAAATTGAGCTGGTAAAAACGCTTTCAAGACAAATTGATGAAACTTCAAAATTATTTTATCAAAATTTTTCTCTCGTCTTTTTTTTCAAGAATTTTGCCGTTCCAATCTCTTCTAGTGTACTGTTTGCTCGATCGGGTATCTACGAGCCAAGTTTATTCTTACTGATTTTCACTAAAAAAAAGACGAGAGAAAAATTTTGATAAAATAATTTTGAAGTTTCATCAATTTGTCTTGAAAGCGTTTTTACCAGCTCAATTTTTTTTGCTTTATTAATGCATATTTGTATTGCTCACGAAAAGCTAACACACCTATAAATTAACACATTCTTTTTTTTTTGTTTTCAATACTAGCAGTCACCTATAGTGAAAATTTATAATGAAACTTTTCTAAAAAATTACCATTGGAAAACTTCCACTACTTAACATTCCTTTAACAGATAAACACTTTAACAATTGACCAAATTTTAAACCACTGAGCCAATAGATTTCGATATCTGAAAATTTGCAGACACACATTTGTCTTGTAGGTTCTCCCGGAATTAGTCAAGAAAAATCTACCAATGTATTTCTATGATGAGAGTAACAAAACAGCAGATACTTAGTATTTAACTAAAGCACTTGACATTTTTCGTTGACAAAACAATTGCATTGTTTTGAAGACAACTGTGGAGAAATTTATTTTGAAAATAGATTCAGTACAAAAACAAAACATAGCAAACACCAACTCACGGAAAAAGGTTTTGTTTTTGTGTAATCAAGTATAATATAGTCAATAAAAATTGTAACTGAATAAAGTTTTGAAAAAAAATGAACATGTACAGTCTTGTCACTTCTTCAATTCCTCATAATCGATTAATTTTTAGGGAAAGATTTTCTCAATATATTTTTCAATCTTAGCTTGAGGTCGGAATGTCAGTTTTTTTTGGGTCGGAATATCCCTGAGGTCGGAAAAAAACTGGCTAAAGTCAAAACAATTCCAAACAAAAATAGACTTTAGTTCCAATTAAACCTACGCCTGCCAAAAAAGTGTCATTAGCTCGGTAAAGTGTCGTCTTGATTTTTAAAAAAATCTTTTCTTGAATATAGAAAAAGGAGACCAATTTCGGTGCGTTTGCACAGCATTTTATTTGTAGGCAGCCCAGATTTAAAACAGGTGTTTCAATTTGGAAGGAGAACAATTAAACTTCAAGAAAATCAAGAAGCCTGATTTTAAATTGTAAAGAACCGAGCGAGCAGAATAATACTCTAAAACAGAACGATATGCTAAAGTTTTTGCATGAAAGACATGAAAAAAATTCGTTATATTTTGAGCTCGGAATTTCATCTCTAATCATTATAGCATTTTTACCTTCTCAAATTGTGACCTTTTATTCGAGAGATTTTTCACTTGCTCATACACAAACTAACACCCCTATTGTTTTGTAATTATCTTCTTGATTTTTTTATTTCCGTTACTAGTGGTCACGTATAATTAAATTTTACAATTTTTTAATCGTATTGTCAGCCAATTTTACAAAGAGGTCCACTAAAATGTCCGCTTCTCAAAAATTCTTCGACAATAATTTTATTTTTTAATTTTCCCTAATTCAAATCACTGAGCCAAAAGTTTTCAAAATAGAAATTTTTGTAAACTTTGGACGATGGACTTCAAGAATTTTGTGGAACTAATTGAGAAAGATAGATATCGGTACTCCTGAGTTTAAAAAAACAAGAAACCAGGTGTTTAATTTTCAACTGCATCGCTTGAATTTTTTATATTGGAGACAATTTCATTGTACTGAAGATAACTTTAAGTAAATTTACTTTAAAAAAAAAACAACAAAATAATTAGTTCATGGAAAAACTTTTGTTTTGGGATCATTAAGCACTGTAAAAATCAAAACAATATATCTGAAATAGGTTCTTGAAATATAATTCAAAGATATACAGTCTTGTCTTTTCTCCAATTTTCTCATATTTTACCATTTTCATAAGAAAAAATTAGTGATAAAGTTTGCTTTTCAGCCTCATACTTGAGGTCAGAATATCAATTTGTTGATTGATATTCTGACCTCAAGTATGAGGCTAAAGTCAAATGAATTGCGAACAAGAGGGGCCTTAGTTCCAAGTTAACCTACATCAGCCGAAAAAAGAGTTTTAGCACCTGGGTAAAAAGTCGGCTCAAGTTTTCTAAAACATTATACCGTAAAATAGAAGTAATTGCTTTCGTATCGCAATTTTAGTAAGTGGCCTAGAATTAGAGCAGGGCCTCTTATATGGAATGAGAACAATTGGAATCAGGAAAATGAAAAAAGCATAAAATGGTAATGCTTAATGATACACAAACCGGTAATGTAAAATTTATGTATGAAAAAACAAGACAAAAAGTTGTAAATAAGTTAGTTCAGAGTTTCATCAGTAAATTTTAAATGCGTTTTCACCGACTCAGTTTTTTTTTGTTTGAAAAATAGAAGTAATCGCTTTTGTATCACAATTTTAGTAGTAAGTGGCCTAGCATTAGAGCGGGGCTTCTTATTTGGAATGAGAACAATTGGAATCAAAACAATGAAAAAAACATAAAATGGTAATGATAAATGTAAAATTTAAACATGAAAAAAACAAGACAAAAAGCGTAAATAATATAAGTCACAATTTTATCAGTAAATTTTAAACGCGTTTTAAACGCGGCTCAGTTTTTTTTGTTCAAGGCATATTTCCATTACTCATGAAAAGCTAACGCACCTAATTCTCTGTGTATATCTTTTTGATTGTTTTGTCCTAATTTTTCATACTAGCCGTCGCATAAAATGAAAATTTTCAAACTTGATTTTGATAACTTTCTGGAGTTATAGCACTCTGAGTTAAGCCGTCTCGAGTTTTTAAAATGCTTAACGCAGAAATATGCATTGTTTTTGCAATAATAAATCAGATTTACAGTTGGCATTGAAATGTAATTGAAAGTTTTGACAAGTGCACATTTATTATAACTTCTTGTGGCCATTTGACTAAAAAAAACGGTAAACATAATAAACCACATAAGCAAGCAATTAACATTGTTTGATTAATATAAATGATTCCAGAACAGCAAAAAAGCAATTTTCCTCCCAGACACTTTTCAGGACAAAATAGTTATCAATCAGCTCTATTGTAAATAATGAGATCGACCCTCTTAGTTTTTTTCGAGCGCGGCTGTTAGTTTGAGGTACCTTTAAGAGTTCCCGATTTGGTTCTGACAAACATTTTGCCAGTTACTGGATCAATTGTCACCTCCATATCTTCGTCCAACTCTGAAATAACAAACCGCATTTAAAATCATTTGCGAAAATTTTACTAATGGAACTGTTTCCTTTTCTTTTCTAGACCATAAAAACCTAAACGACAGTGAATACTTTCACCCCTTTATAACGGCGCGCTAGTGGGCTAACCAGATTCAGGTGCCAGACAGAAATCGGAATGTCCAGGCCGTCCCAGAAGGCAAGTATTATTCTTCCAGACCCTGTATTTTTCAAAGCACGACGCCTCTAGTTTGTTAAAATTCGGTCTGGACAATTTGACTTTCGGTCTGGGCCCTCATACTGGGCATAGAAACAATTATCAGTTCGAAAAGACATACTAGAGCTACTATTATGTTCACAGCTGCAGGATGAAAAATGTTAACAAGGACAAAGGAAACATATTCTGAAAATGATTCAATTTTCAACTAGACCAAATTCACAGGATAATCAAAAATGTTTACGAAAGTTAAATAAATTGTTAAAATTCACAGGATAATCAAAAATGTTTACGAAAATTAAATAAATTGTTAAAATTCACAGGATAATCAAAAACGTTAACGAAAATTAAACAAATTGCTACTGCTATAAAACCGGCTTTTTTGGCGCTTACCCATGAATCTTCCTGACATTGTTTTGACATAGGTCTTCCCTGTTCTCGGATCTGTGAACATTGTGATGTCATCTCCCATTTCTGCAAACAAACAAACACAATTAAAAAATTTCACTTTTTTTCAGATTGTAGATGTCTAAAAGCCGAGGCATAGTAATGAATCTGAAATGAAGCATTAAAAAACTACACTAAGATGTTTATAAGTGTAAGCTAAATCTACAGATGTAACTTGAAATACATGCTTGAAACAGGGTTCAAGATCTCTCTATTTTCATACCAAAGAAGGGTTTTTTGTTAAGCTTTTTGCTCTTGGCAGGGGGTGGGGCTGCAGAGCCATCGAGTTTGATTTGGTTGGATAGAGAATTATTAGCATTAGCAGCAGCAGCTACTTCCTTCACCACTTTGAAGATATCTGCAGCCGACAAATATAACAAACAAAATGAAAAAAGGAACTACCATTATGACATTTCTTGTGGCAATAGAATTTTATGAGTTATACCAGGGGAAGACACTATAATTTCGAAAAAAAGCTCCGAAATGGTGTCCGACCTGCTCATGACACAATTATCTTTGACTTCATATAAAATCATGATTTATATGAGCTCCCAAATGTTCACCAATCGTCCAGACATCTAGCTGGTCAGACAGCCATTCCACCTTCCTAGATATTTCAACCGGAAAGTTCTCACTAACTCTTTACTGAGAATTAAGGTGTGGTAGAAATACCTCGTAAGAATAAAGCTGAGGTAGAACTAATTATTACAGGTTAATAAAAACATTATATAAATAAATAATCTCATATAGGACAGAAAGGTTATCTGGTAGAATTCTCACCTACTCAACCAAATGTCGGCCACTTAGCAATATTTTTACAAGATTCCAACTCTTATAATTTTTACTTAAAAACATTTATCTCTTTGTAAATTTAAATATTGTCTTCAATTCCTTGTAAATTTTTTCAGTTATATGTGGTGCGTATCATAAATTTAATGTTCTCAACGATTGATTTCAACCAAACGTATGAGGCGTCGAAGTAATGCAATATTCGAACCATTTTTGAACCTACCCAGAATGTTTCCACTCTTAGTTCGCATGAAGAGTTTGCCAGTCTCTGGGTCGATGAAGATCTCACAGTCATCCGAAAGCTCTGAAACAAATTTGAGTGTGATACTAACAACAAGGCTCCTACAATAAGCCACAGTACGGTACAGGATGATCCCAATGACTAAAATACATAAAACATAAATATGGGTGCAAAGAAATAGAAAAACGGGTCCCATTGTTGAAAAAGTGCTCTCGAATCGTCAGTATAAAGCGTTGGTTGACTTCATATGTGATTGAAAGAATGATAAAATTCTGTTATTTGAGATCATATGTTTTTCAAAATAGAAACACAAGTGAATATCTGGTGTGCTGGTTTTACAAATTATATATTGGGTAGTTTTCTATCAAAATTTCTACTGAAGCACCGAACGGCCGATTAATAGAATTCAATAATAACTTTTCAAATCAGCAACAAAATTGCAAAATGTGGATTAAAATTAATTAAAAAAAATTGGAATCAACAAAAACTTAAATGTGAGGTGAAAAAATCAGTACGAGCATCATTGACAAACAAATCAATTAGAATACAAAAATAACGTCACTTTATTTCAATTAAAACCGCTGACTAAAAAGTTTTTTCAAAAACAGGTTTGGTGCACATAAAACCACGATAGACAAAGATAAGTTTGAACTTTTCACACTAACAAAATGGTCCTCAGAATTTTTGCCGCGTTCTGAACGAACTAACTTCCACAGTAAGTTTCTGTGCACCACTCTCCACAATTCATTAGAGCGCATAATGTTCCACACCTTGCCGATTTCTTCTATAGATACATGCAATTTCTCTTGACGCTATGTGCAACCATGTCAAACCATAAAAACTTAGGGAGACTAAGAGAGCCCTTGAAAGGTTTTTCCGAAAAAATTTTCGGGAGCAAACAAGAACTCTGTATATTTGTTGCTATATTTCTCGTCTATGAAAAATGAACCTTATATTCCCGTTAAAAAAGCTGTTTATTCGCCAATAGTGCTCATAAACTTTAAAGCTCATTTTGAAAAATAGCGGAAATTCAAAAAATTATCTTTCGAAAATTCGAAATCGTATATACAGAGAGTTTTAGAGAACTCAGGGTACGATTTCATCGTTCACTAAAACCTCGAGGCAGCGAGTGTAGTTTTAAAGATTGAACTCAAGTTTAAACAGTAAATGCCTGATGTTTTTTTGCGCTAAAGTTAGTTAGACTTAGTTAGAAAGCTAACACTTGAATCAAACATCTACAAACAAACGACTGCTTCGTTATCGGAGCAGGAGAGGCTTGGTTCATTAAAAAAGAAATTTTTAAGAAGAAAAAATTTCTTTCCGTAATTTGCAAAATTGTACTCCTAACTTCAATTTCAATCAATTTTGTTCATAATTTACAGCTAACATATACTTAGAACAAGGAGGTTCCGACCGCACAAAAGGTTCCGACCCCACTCAATTTTGGCATAATTGTCTACCAAATGAGGAACAGATAGAAAAACACAAAAAATCAAGTTTTTTTCAAAAAAACTGGCGTATGAACGAAAAGATAGCCTCCAAAGCAAATAACTCAGTGGAGTAAAAAATGATGCATTAGATTGATGAGATATGCAGATATTAAGAAAGCGAGCGAAGACGAACGACAAAATCAAACAACAACAACAAACATTAATTTCATCAAAAAATTTATGTCCGTTTAAAAAAACAAAATTTAATAACAAAGTCAAAATAGCGTCAGATAAAACTGAAAACAAACAAAATAACTTGTAATTCACCAGGTAAAAACGGTTATTCTCCAGTTCATAACAAGGCTTGGTAACAATTAGACAAAAAAGCAGAGAAACCTTAAAGTTAGAAATTTCGCTGAATTTTTTTTTAAAAAAAACTATTAATTTCAAAGTAAAGAAAACCATTAGGAATCAAATAAAATATCCTATAGGTTTACTATTACCAATGCTTCTATAGAAGGTAATTAAGAACTCTCGGTATTCAATTTTCAATGCTGTTACAAAAAGAACAACAAACAGACAACAAACAAAAAATCAATTAAAATTTGCCAGAACATGCTTTGGAAGCCGTAAAGCCAAACTTTGGCTCCCAAAATTTGTTCGATTGCACCATAATCAAACACCGATAATGTATTATGTGACCGCTTATTATTGAAACTAAGTAACAATTAGACAAAAAAGAAAAAAATGCAAAATTATGTAATACTTGTTTTTTTTCGAAAAAAAATTATTTCCAAAGACATTTAAGCCATTAATTACAAAATGAAAAATTTAAATAGGTTCATACATTCTTCCAACGGACGCCTTTGAGACCTGCATTTATCCAGAATATGTCTTACGTCTACAAAAAGAACGTCAAGTATGACAAAAATCAAACTTTCATTTACTTTTTTTTGTGAATAACCCGTGTGGAAGCCAATAAGTCATAACGAAATCTCTAAAAACATTAGGTTTTGTGACGTCAATATCTTTGAAACCTTCCCTTGAAATGTAATATGTTACCTCTCATTAATGAAACTTGGTAACAAGTAGACAAAAAAGAACAAAAAGCAAGATTATGTAATACTTGTTTTTATCCAAAAAAATTTTACCTCCTAAGACATGAAAGCCATTAATTATAAAATGAAAAAATTGAACAGGTTCGTTTATTTTTCCAAGGAAACCATCGAGACCTTCAATTATCCAAAACATGATTACGTCTACAAAAAGAACGTCAAATATGACAAAAGTCAAAAATTAATTTACTTTTATTTTTGTGAAAAACCCGTGTCGAAGCCAATAAAGTCATAACTAATTCTTTAAAAACAATAGATTTTGTGACTCCAATCCCTTTTGACCCTTTCCCTTGACAAAAATAATGTCATCTTCAACGTTTAATAAACGAGATCAGGTAACAAACAGACAATAAAACGAACAAAATTGCGAAGTTGAAGTGTTTTTTTTTTCATTTTGGAAAACACATGTTTTCAAAGTCATGAAAGCCATCGTCTCCCTTCTAATATCAGAACATCGGCTCATCTACTTTTCCATGAAAAGCCAATCAAACCAGGTCATTGTATAGGAAAATAAATGCGACTAAAAAGAGAAACTAAAAATGACAAATAAAGACAAACTTAAAAATTTTAATTAAATTCTTCGAGAAAGTATTGTCGAAGTGGTAAAGAACCAAAATCTGTATCTTTAACGATTTAAATATTATCAATTGTGCATTATTTTGAACGCAAAAAATGAGATGTATAAACTGCCAATAACGTGATAATTTGACAAAACTAGAAAACATGAAAATTGGGCAAATACCTAAAAATTAAAAAAAAATTGTGAAATCTAGTAACATCAAAGCCAGAACACCATAACTTAAGGCGAAAAACCGCAATAAAGACTAATTTTGATATTAGCAGAAAGAAGGAGCACTCTTTGATTGCTGACACTAAGCTACAAGTTGACCAAGTTAAGCGAAAAGTGGAGGCAAAGTTGAATAAGCCATTTTTTATTTAAAAAGCAAATATTTTAAAAGTCAAAACGAACATAAGCTTTCAAGCAATCATCTATAAAAATTAATTTGGAGCTAATTAGGAAACCAATAGGACTTATCACTAATGAGCTTTGATTTAAAATGTTCTGTTATTAAATTAGTATAAAAAAGATCGAATTTTTTTATTTAAAAAACTGAGTGATGACAGTCCGATTTTTTTTGGGTTGTAACGGTCCAAGATTGGTACAAAACTAGTCCTGCTAATGATGATTGTCCATTAGGATTATTTAATTTTTCGGATGCCATTGATATAGATATTTTGTTAGTTAAAAAATCAAAAATAAATGCTGCGTTTTTGATAATCAACGAAAAAAGTTTGCAAAAAATGGCAAAGTTTTAAGTACATAGCACTCTCAATGGAAGTTGAAGTAGACTTAGCCCCCTTTTTAGTCTACAAAGATTGTGTTAGTGGTGTTTGGGTGTGCACTTCACGCACGTTTAATCAGAGTGGACTAAAGAAACCCATTTCGTGCCGTTTTTGATGAAGTCTGATTTTTGTGAAATATTTGGCCGGAATTTGTGACAAAAAAATTCAATGAAAAAAGCCCACAATATATTTTGTCTTTAAACGTAAAAACAACAACGTTTTCTTGAAAAATTTTATTAAATTTTATCAAAATTGGCGAAATTTTAGTCAAAAATTTCGAAAAAAAGTTGAATTAAATAAACGGAATTCACTCTATTTTCTCGAAAGTTTAAACCTCGATATCTCCCTGTAAAAAACGAAAATCCAAAAAATCTTTTAATTCCATATTCTACGCTGGACAAGCTTTCTAATGGATACCAGTCTCAACTGTCTACGATGAGTATATCGATCGGCCAAAATTGACTCAACAAAAAAAACCATTTGAGTGTATAGTTCCTCCCCCCTCAAGAGGGGTCGGAACAATAAAACCAGGCATGTCTGTGTGAGGACTAAACGCGTGGCGGACAAAAAGAAGTAAATGCATGCATTAGATATATACAAAATATGAGCCCTTTGACCGGGTGCAAAAATGCCCAAAATTTTTAATTTTGTAATTTCTGTAAGTTTATATTTGTAAATCTATAATTAAATTTAATATATATTTTTTAAAATATGACAATTTCAAGATTTTTCGTGTTATCTGAAAAGAACTGAGTAGTTTGGCATTTGAAAAAATAAAGTTGTTGAAAACTTCATATTGTTATGTAGATCCAAAGACTGCTGTAATACATATATGTCATTTAAAATTAAAGATTGTTGTAGAAATTCTACCGTACTTCCTTTTTGGGATAAATTTAAATTAATTGTGTACAATCTGGACAGATCAGATTAAGTCATTTTTTTAAAATCTTTAAATGGCCGAAAGAAAGCAACAATTGACCTCTGACAAATGCGAACTCTAAGAAGAAACTTTCAGTTGTTCGTAGCTATATTGGAAGAATGTAATGGGATCTGTTGCGTTTGTCTCCCAATAAGTTCTGCTCCCCCAGTTACGTAGCACGTGTCTTTTCGTGGTGTACTGAAGTGTGCTACACTTAGTAGCACTATTTGATAACCTTAGTGCTATTTTGAGAATTTACGTTATAGTGCGTGAAGCACGAACTTGATTTGGACAAAGTCCATTTTAACGTGTGAACAAATTACTAAGTAGTTTTGAATAAGCTACTATTTTAAGACCACTAACTTAAACTGAGAATACCATGACGTGATATTATCACGCCACACAGCTAACACCAAGTTGACCTTGGTAACTCTGTCGACACTGTTATCTCTATCCAATAGGATACTAGAGAACCACGTGTCCGCAAGTATAAAAGGAGCTTGCACGCTCAACTACCAACACTTTTTGGTCCCTGATAACTTCTGAATTAAAATCAAACTCCCGTATTGCCCCCTTGCTCAATCTCAGCTTACTTGAGATATTTTTCTAACTTAGAATATTTTGTGACTTGTTCTTAGCTAAGAACTCTCTAAGTCATAAAATATTAACTTAGCACAAAATTGGAAATCAGTTAAGTTAAACTTAACTACTCTAAGTTATAACTTAACATCTCTTAAACTCTATCTAAGTTACAAGTTAACTTAGAATAGTTAAACCTGTGCTAACTTGTGCTATCTCAGTCTCAATAACCTGAACTATTCTATCCCTTAATGCTCGGTTCATATTTGATGCTGTTTAACATAACTTATTAATTCATATTTGCATTTAACCTTCTTTAATACTTAACTATATACCAAGAGTACAACTAGGAGTTGAACTCTCAAGTTATACATGTGGTCCCGCGATTAACCCCGTCGTTTACGTATCTAATGTACGGACCAGCAGTATAAATGGTGGTCCCAGAGAGGCTACTTCAATTTAACTTGTTCATTTAATACAGAGAGGCCAAATTAATTTAACTTGTTCATCTAATACAGAAAAGGCAATCTCAATTTAACTTGTTCATTTAAACTATCAGAGAAGCCTGCCTAAATTTAACTTGTTCACTTATTATAGAGAAGCCATTAAAATAACTTGTGTAATTTAACTATTCAAAGGGCTTCTCACTTAATTTCTTATTTGAATTTGATTTAAACTATTTCTCTGTTTCAATACAATAACTTCAGGCCTTTAAACAATGACCAGTCCTGGTGGTAGTACTCCTACACCTGCCGTTACTCCCCCACCTGAAACTCCCATAACACATCCAAATCTTTCACTTGTATTTTTTTTCAGGCAATGATCCTAATCAGGATGCCACTTCTTTTTGGAACTCTGTAGAAAACAAAATACTCTTCTCACTAGGAACTAGGCCTACAGCACCCGCTGCACAAACTAGCTAAGATAAAAGAAAACAATCTTTATTCGGCTCCGTTTCAACTGATACAGCACTAGAATGGTTCGAAAGTGAAGTCACAGATGCTACAGATTGGAATACTTTAAAAGATGAATTTACAAAAAGATTCACAGACGGTAGAGACTAATTTAGATTTAGACTAGGTTGAGAACACATTCAGGCAAGAAGGAGAATTAATAAAGAATTATCTACATAGAATAAAGAGTGGAGTTGATAAAGTTTGGCCGGAAAAGATGCCATCAAGTATTGCAGGAGATGACAATATAAGGAAAGAGAAAGAAATCCAACAAAGACAACGAAGTCAGAAATACATAATTTTTGCTATAAGAGGACTAAGACCACAAGGGTTAAAGCGCAAAGCGCACGAGAAAGTTATTGAGAATCCTTCAATAACTTGGACACAGTTTGTTGATCACTTAGTCGTAAAAGACTTAACATTTTCTGTAACAACAGAATCTAGTGGAGCTACAGGAATAGACAAACTTAAAACACTCGAGAGCAAAATTAACAATTTAACCAGTCTTTTCAAAAGCAACGAAGTGAATGCTGTAGATACTTCTAGGCCTAGAGACCCAATCATAAAAGGCAGCCCTAACAGTACTAGATTCTGCGATTATTGCAGAAGCAATGGTCATTCCATCTCTAGATGCACAAAGAAACAGATAGATGATAGTGTTAACAAATTGAGAAAGGAACTATTTGAACCAAGAAGGCCGAATATAACCTTCTCTAATGATTATAGAAAGAATAACCGAGGCAATACAAGATTCAATGGTCCTAGAAACCAAAGCTTTCAACCAAGAGGTGGCTACTCAAACTGTAATCCTAGGTTCAACAAGCCTAACTATCAACAACAAAATACATCTTTTTAGCAGTTATGGCAATAGATTCACTCAAACATACTAACAAACCTTCCCTCAGCAAAACACATATAGAAATAATGAACCAAATCTTGAACAACAATCACCATCACCACAACAACAGCAACAGCCACAACAAAGTGCTAGCTTCTATACACCAAGTAGATTTAACAATCTACAACAAAGACAATCAAAACCTAACAATATTCAGCAACAACCAAATCAAATAAGTTTCGTTGAAGGCGACGATGACTACGTGAATGCTATAACAGACTTCTTTCCTTTAAACTTTTGAAGTCTCCAAACGCTACTAAAGAAAGTAGTACTAAGTCAAGAATTTACCTCAACTTATATCACTTTGCCACCGAGACATTAAAAAAAATAGTGGTTTAGAAGTAGAGTTCATGATTGATCCAGGATCAACTTGCACTATCATCAACCATCCTACATACCTTGCTTTAGTAAACCTTGGACAAAATTTGCATTTACAAAATACAAATTGTGATTCAAAAACATATACTGGTTCATCAATCAGAATGCTTGGCTACACAACTATTCAATCTAGCTTTGAAACTGACGGTAAATATACAGTCCCCCATAAAGTATTCGTTCCTAAAGAGCAGAGACAGAACATAATAGGTATTGATTTTTGTCATTTGTTTTTTTTAAAGCACTTCCCATCGATATCCCCGCAGTAGAATTAAAAACCGAAAAAAAATTAATTTGCTACGGCTCACTCAACAATGAGTAAGATTATCCATACATAACTAAAATGACTGCTTTAAACATAGCTCAACCGATCTTTCTGCAACAGAAAAGTACACAACTGTACAAGCAGAAGCACCCCAGTCAAGCCTTATTTCCAACAGGAACATATTTCATGCCTCATATTAATGTTGCAAAAACTGACCTAGTCTTCGTGAACACACTTTGTCCACAACCCGAAGAATTTCTACCCATATTCATGGAGAATCAAAAGAATCACCCAATACAGATAAATAGAGGAATAATAGGTTATGCTATGTGTGATATAACTGACAAACCTATACAAAGATACAATATCAAAAACTGTGCCGAATTTACAAGTACAATACTAAACGAAAGTGAGGACTATAACAGTTGCTTCATACTAAACACAGTAGTAAACAATTTACAAGAAGGACAGCAAATTCAAACAAATTCTTGCATTAGATATGTAGATTTTCGTACCCAATCTATACTTGACTCTAATATGCCTATAGCACACACGATACCCTCAGATGCAGAAATGAGAAAAGGTTTTGCTAACACAATCTCCAAAAGAATACCCATATTAAAGGACTACTGTAAAAGTAGAAACTGTGATATAGGTGACATAATAACTTTCAGAGCAGATAATAACTTAGTATATAATCTCATCACTAAGGCTAATCATTATGAAAAGCCAACAATTGATACAATCAAAACAACGCTACTTGCTATGAGAGATCATGCACTAGGACTAAATTTACGCTGTATAGCGATGCCAACAATAGCTTGTGGTTTAGACGGAATGGATTGGAGAGAGATATCTTCTCTAATTGATCAAACATTTAAGAATTCAGGAATAACTATCTACGTGTATACAAGCAAAGATGATATTGATAAACTACAAAAAGTAGAAACTAATACACTAGAATAGGAAGAGGTGCTCGAGATTATTGAAAGTGAGTTAATAGAAAAATGCAAAGAAGATGAGAGAGAACTAGCCACAGAATTCTCTACCGAAGCAAAAGAGTTATGTAGACCTAAAGTCAACGAACAGTTTCCTAGGTTCTGAGATAAACTACAAAGCAATCGAAGCATAAATAAAGCAGTTAGTGATTTTGTAATTAAGCAAATTAGAAAACACGAAAAGGTATTCACAGACCTTAAACAAAGATTCTGTCACGACATTTCTAACGCATTTCCTTCTAATGACTATCCCTTTCATATACATGCTGATTCCTCTAATTTAGGAACAGGTTGTGTTCTTATACAAAATTTTCCTGATAGAAAACGTATGATTTCAGCAAACTCGAGAGTATTTGATAAAGCTGAAAAAAAGATGTCCCCTCAACATAGAGAACTATGCGGAAAAATATCTGCAATACAAACATATGAATTTTATGTTATTGGATCCCCTTTTCCAATTTACCTATATTGTGATCACAGACCAATTCTATTTCTCTGGTCACGACGAGGACAAATGTCACATCGTTTCTTTAAGTATCAAGTTGTAATAACTAAGTTCCAAAACTTGCAAATTATATACACTGAATGCAAAAATCTAGCGTTCCCTGACATTCTTAGTCGAAACGTTTCTTTAGCAGATGCTAAACTTTATCAACTAGAGCACAAAGTAATACCTAAAGATATAAAGTTTCATATTAACGGCAAAGAAGTTAACTATTCTGTATTGCATCAAGACGATAAGGACGCAACCGCTAACGACTGATATCCAATTATTGCTCAAGTCAAAGGCGAAAGAAAGAAACTTATCAATATAAATGATGAAGGTGATTTTAGCGTAGATGATGCACCAGACTACATAAATGAACACTGTAATGCTATACACAGTTTCTCTGATTGTTTTCGCTACGGCACACAAATAAATCAAATAACGAAATTAACTTCAGAACTAACTAGCGAGTATGATAATCACTATTTTTCCTAGATAGAAGAAATAGCTGAAATAAGTGATGACCGAGAAGGTTATGATGACCAAGATTGGTTAGATCTAGTAGAAGGAAATATCGAAAATTCACTTATTGAACAATTAGAATCTGCTAAAGCCGACTATATCAGACGGACAAAATTTAAGAAACTTATTGAACCAGAAGCGTTTCAAAACATCTCAGAAAAAGATGTTCACACAGATACATTAGATTTAATAGCTAAAGTTACAGATTTTGCAAAAAACGCTAATCTTGACACTGATAATATTCTTGAAGAACAAGTAAACGACTCCGTGATAGATTAAGTAAGAGATTGGTTAAAAGTAGGCAAAGCTCCAGAAAAGGACTACATTATTAAACAATCTAAAGCACTACAAACCTATAGAAATAATTTCAACTTGTTGTTTTTAGAAAGTCAATATGATTTACTCTGTTATTCCGAACCTTGTGAGGAAGGCTCTTTTGACGTTAGGATATGTGCACCACTTTCGCTATTTATAAAGATATTCGAAGTCGCACATACGCATGAACTAAGTGGTCATAGAGCAGGAAGCACAACTTACAATAGAGTTAAGTGATATTTCTATTGGCCCGGTATGTTTAAATGGATTGAAATGAAAATGTTAATGTTAGATTGTTTAAGTTGCCAAACTAATAAGTCAGTACGCAAAGAATTGAACGAAGCGCCCTTAGAACCATGGGGACAATTAGAAGCTATACCCCTACATACACTTCATATTGATCATAAAGGTCCACTACGACCACTTAGTAAAGGAAATAGATTTTGTCTTGTAAAAGTAGACGCTTTCTCTAGATTTATACAGGTATACCCTAGCAAGAATGCTGAAGCTCTCGAAACAGTAAATCAACTAGAGAAAATTATAACCACATTTGGTATACCGCAACAAATAGTACATGATAACGGTAATGCTTTTATTAGTAATGATTTCGTTCACTACACAAACGAAATGGGAATTAAACTATGCCCCCGAACTGCATATTCACCGTGGATTGACGGCAAAGTAGAAGTACAAAATAAACATTTAACTAATTACCTAAGACATTTTATTAGTAAAAGTGGATCTAGTTGGTCTGAGTACACTAGTAAATTTGCATTTTCACACAATAATGCAGTAAACTACAGTACGGGATATACCCCTTATGAAATACTATTCGGAACGAAACCGCAAATACCTTTATCACTAAAGTTAGGACTACTACGAGATAATCAAAAGAAATGCAAATCAGAGTATTGTAATAATCTACCGCCACACTCACATAGTGAAGAAACAAAAAGATAGAGAAATTATTACAAAACAGATTATCTAACAAAATGTTAAAGCGAGAGAATACATTTAAAACAATATACTTGAATACCTACACTAAATGTAGACAAACTACGGATAAAGCACACAAGTATAGAAATAGATTTAAACTCGGAAAGCCTATACCTGAAGGTAGAAAAGTACTACTAGAAAATCACTCTAAAGGACTACTAAAGTCTAAAAAGCTACAAGAGCTACACTCAGGCCCTTACACTGGGCAGCGAATGCTAACTAATACTACATATGAAATACAACACGATAAAACAAATGAGAAGAAAACCGTGCATAGAAATCATATAGTACCTTCTTACCCGAAAGAAGAAAAAATACAAGAGTTAGTTGAGAACTATGTAGTCCCAGACGACACTTACGATTATTATACTCAATATAATAAACATAATATATCCAAATCTAATGCTTATAGAGGCGCACAACATATTGCTATTTCGCAGTGGCCCTTAGTAGAAACACAACCTACTATAAATCCTAATACTACACTACAGCCACCGTATAATGTTGAGGCTACCCCAAGAAAGGACTCAGGCTTAGAATCGCTACAAACCCGAGCAGATAATACTACTCATATACAAGGCACAAGCTCTTCTAATTTTCTACCTCCACGCATTTCAACCCCCTACCCTATGCAAAATATGTATTCACCTAATAGTCCACAGCAAGAAAATTTTTCTACCCCACCTGATAATACTAGTAAATTTACAGCTTCACGCAAATTATTCCCCCAAGCAACGCATAATAGCCCCATATCATCACCTTATCATCCTACACCTACGGCATCACCTAATATATCTAATTTACCAGACGCAAACGAAGTATTGAGCAGACCTCAGCGTAATAAAAAAGCACCTACATTTTTTGGTGAAACTATTCTTTCTGACTTGATACAGAAACTCAAAAAGAAATAGAGACACAAAATCTTTTTTAAATAATACCTTTTATATTAAAAAATGCAACCGCGCACAAAAAAAACAATAAATATAAAGTTAAAATATACAAAAATAGTAAAGGCGCAAACCAATAGTAAATGCGCAGAAGTTAACAAAAATATTTTATTGAGCGATATTTAAGAATTTTTGTTTCTCTAGCCTTTTCAATTGCTTAGATGCTGCATGATTACACCTCTCACGGTTCTGGCAACTAAGCTCTCCGTCTCAAAGACCAGACACTCCTTGTAATTGAGCTGTATCATTTTCAAATACAGCTCCTATAGAGTGGGCCCTGTCTTTGGATCCCACCACGCATCCCTCAAGTTCCATAGTTGGTTTTCCCATTTCTCGTGCTTGTCGCACCACTTTGTCATATCTTCTTTCCCCCTCTTAGCATGTAGTTTTTCACAAAACTAAAATAAAAAATTTTTATTACTAAAACAAAACTACTCAGTCGTAATCTCCGGACCCCACTTTTACAGTTAAATTCATGCAACCCCGATAAAGACCTAAATTAAATGCTAGTTAACTTGAGTAAAATTAACACTCACTTTCTTTCCGAAGAAGAACTCGATTACTTCTATAGTGTGCTTAGAAACAAACTGAGTACAACTCATTTCCCATGGACTGTAGCTCCCACGTGCCCTCAGTATTCCCCACACCTCGTCATCAGATAACACGAGAAACATATATTTATAACTTTGAGAAAATAAATAAATAAATTCCACTGGCCCTAAACCAGAAGTATCTTCATAAATAAAATGAAGATACTGAGAGCGTCGAATTTGCTCTAGAGCTCCCGAAACAGGTTCCAACACCACTCCACTCGAACTATATTTCAATCTGGCATTATCCAGATCCTCGCTGTTTTCAGCATTATCTCTAAGATAATTCTTAGTTTCCCAATTCATAATTCTTGAGAACGAAGGAGCACAAAAAGATTATATAAACGGAAATTGAAGAAGAAATGCAAAGTTTAAAATAAATTAAAGATTGAAAGTGAAATTAATGGTCAAAGAACAAAATTAAAGTCAAAGAATGAAATAAAGAAAGAGAGTTAAGAAGAAACTAAAGGATTGAAATTTAATAGTCAAGAGAGATCAACTGTATAGTATGAACGTTTAAGGCAAAAAGCAAATAGCCCACTCAACACAAATCCCACAAAAAGTACGCGATTAATCACCATTGCAAGCTGTTACACACACAAAAAATTCTATACATGTTCAAAACTCATATACCTTCACAACTAACGCATACCTTTTATTGCAAAATAACGCTGAAAACACATGTTACCCAAAGCAAATCTATGTAGACGTTATTCTCCCATGAGCAAATACTTTATCTAAGTTAATTACCTTGAGTACAGGAATGTGTCCCTTGCAAACTATTTAGTCCACGCTAAATTGCATTTAGTCAGGAACACAAACTTTAAGCAACATACATAGTCAACAAATAGATCTAACTTTACTAGCTTAAGGAACCAAGGAATGTTTAAAATAAACATTAGAGCATTAAGAACAAATAACTAACCGCAATTCTAAATTCCCCTGGTAATAATTATGTCACCTAAGTGCAAACCTTAACTTGATGAATTGTTCCACTCAACAACTCATATTAAAACTATTTAAAATGCATGGTTGAAGAATATGTTTATATTCAAATTTCACACTAAAAAGTACAATTTATTCAGTTTCTAAGCGTTTTTGCATTCTCCACACAAAAATAATCCCCAGAAAAATTATGGTTTCTGAATATTGTATATATTTACAACCAGATACCACAAAAGCAAATTCGAACTTTCATCCACACATAAAGAATTAACCAAAATTCATGAGAAAAACAAGTCTGAAAAAAAATTATCACTTTTTCAGCCCCCTTCTTAACAACTTATCACAACTGCAGAAAATTTTGTCCAACGATAGACAAAAACAAAATGTTTAAAATGGCGGAAACAGAATTCTAATATTGCCAATCAATAGTTTATTATGGTCCCTACAACATCTCAGAGAGTTGAAAATACAATTTAAATTCCGTTGGTCAAAAACTGAATTTCAAAGCCAAAAGACACCTCTATACCCAACATCATCGTGTAGCCAAGAGCCAAACCAAGAGTCTTTTGATTCAACTTTTTTCGAATTTCTCACTTAATTCATAGTTTTTGTTGAAAACCTTCCAATTTTGATCTGATAAATAAGATCTATAATTGTTGCTCCCAAAAATTTAGCTGGCTTTGTTCAGAAAATTTAGTTATTCCCGTCTGACTATTTACAAATTGTCTCCAATCCCATCAGAAATAATTCTTCTACCCAAAAATTTAGAAGGATACAAAGAAAAACACAATATATTCGCCCATATTCTAATATAGTTTCCGATATAATGATATAAACAGAAAACTTAAAGTGACCATTTAGTTATATGACCAGTTTATTACTATGCTACATGGCACTAGTCAAAGCCAATCAGAATTGAGCAAACATATTTTGGTAACTTAACCCTGACAATCACTATTTAAGAGTCCTACCAAAATTCAAAATCACTTTTCTCAGTAACCTTCTGAAATCAATTACTTCTTTCGCTCTCAAATTCAGTTCTAACCTAACCATCTCTCTCTCTCTCTCTCTCTCTCTCTCTCTCTCTCTCTCTCTCTCTCTTTCTCTCTGTCCCAAATTCTATCTTCACATTTTTGCCCCTTTCATATAATAACTCAGAAAACTTAGAAAAGTTTTCAAGCATTTCAATTTGTGAACACCAAATATTTGTCACAACACATCTCCACGACACATATACCAGGTATCTCAGTTCAATATTGATTCTCAATTCAATTCTCAGTCACTAACTATAGCAGGAGTTTATAACTTTTTAGAGACTGACAATTCAGAAAGTTTGTAAATCCCGACAAACAATACTACACTAAACACATTCATCACCAGTTAAACACACCACAATACACCAACATCGTAAAGACAATCAATCCTAATATATGACCGAAGTCTCATTTGTCAAATTTCTAACGAAGTTAGAACTGTAGTATTCTTTGCTACTAACTCTAACGAAAACTTAAAGACCCTATTGCTGTATTCTGGGGAAAATATAACCCTCAACAACTTAACAGATTCTTACTTCAAATTTATTCTTCAAGCCTAGTTGACTTAGACATTTTAAATTTCCCTTGTTTGGTTTTAGAACCACCAACTGATCAATGAATATTCCGCTAAACGATTATTGGGTTATAGCTTCAAGAACAACTTTCTCAACTTCTTACAGTCTTTATAACATCCCACATAATATTCTGAAATGTAATAACAAGTCAGCAAAAATTGATCGATCATATTGTTCATATAAAGAAAACATTGTTATTTTCTTCGTTAAAGACCCGTTTGTAAACTTAGAAATAATTGTTTGTTGGACCCCTAACAAACCAGAACATATTGAACGCTTTCATTTCCAATTGAACAACAGAGACGAAATAGACCTTGATATCATCGATGCTCTCTTTACTGTGGACCCTTAATCTATGTTACCACGTTCCCTTGAAACACAAGTTCTTACTACCTTTGCATTCGACCCGCTATCGGACATTAGAATATTCCTCCTACAGAAAATATTGAAATTCGGAAATAAAACTGTAACACTTGACAAGTGTTTTGTTTCTAATCAACAGAGAACAGTTGCATTCTTCGTAACATCAGAAAAAAACGCAAAGTTTGTCATATTTTGGGTACCCTATAATCCCGCTCACGTTCACGAGCTAAAGTATCAGATTACTTTTACGGATAATATTAACCTGAATTTGTTAGACTCACCTTATACTGTCTTAGTTTATTAAATGGAAGACGGAGAAATCAAGAAATCACCAGCAATAGACGAAGTAATAAAAGTAAATTACAAAATGTTTATTTTTATGTCACTCTGTTTAACTCTGTTCCCACCTGTTGCAACTGATAGTGAATCCGAAATTAGAATAGAGATATTCTTTGAATATGCAGATTCTCACCCACACTTCTTAGAATGTGTCAAAGATAGAGACAATTGTTTACCTGAAGAAATTCCGTACCTTAAAATACTAGATCCTCCTGAAAAGCTATTAGATTGGTCAAAACGCAACGTCCATTTGCCACTATCACTGAATAAAGACCAGTTCTTTAAAGAAAAACTTACTGATAAGAAAGCGTATCTTTCAAAAGTAGAATATTTTTTAACCTACATCGGAAACCAAATTCGTTCTGTTCAGTTTCTTAAGATTATTGCTATAAAACCTCTCGCACTTCTCTGTGTTATGACTGCTTGCTCTGCAAAATATTTGATCTTTATTATAGTGCTTGCATTATTACTCTTAACGTCTTTCACTGACGCCAGACCAATTGAAAAGATGAGTATCTATGAAAACACAGCTCCTAACCTTCATGTTAGCCACTTTGATTGCTCAAAAATGGTCTCAAACCAGATTTATTCTCTCAACAAAGTAGCACCCTGCGAAATTCGCCCTGATAAAATTAGCACTAATCAAGCACGAGTCACTCTCGACCAAAGAAATTATAAAGTTAAACTAGAAGCAACTATGTGTAAAGCAACCCAACAGCAATTACGTTGGTTTTGCGATTCTTTTGACTCTAGCGGCATAGATGCCAGACATAATACTATTACTACTTCAGTTAAGCTTGATGCTCAGAAAAGCAAACTTGCAAAGGAAAGAAAAAAGATAAAGCTTTCCCCTTCTTCTAATTCAGTAGAATTCGATTTTGACAAATCTTTATTCTTAAACTTTAACTCAGGCGATGTTGGAACTGGAAACAATGAATGTAACTCCCGAGGTTGGATTACACACTACACTTATGAAACATATATGCAAAATGTTAGCCTGAATGTGAACCTTAGAGATGGCACAGTTAATAACTGGCAAAATATACCTCTACCTTGTCCTTTATCAGCCAGAGGCTGCGATTCTACATCTACTGATCCATTTGCATACACTTGGGATGAAACCAATAATTGTCTTTTCACTATAATTCGAACTTTTGACGCTCAAATGATTAAAGCTAATGACAAATACTACATAGTAAAGGATTCTAAACTTACTTCAGCTCAGTCAGATTTCGACTTACAAAGCTTTATGTTCCAAGTTTATAATAAACCACAGTCTTTATGTAGTCATCCACGAATCGTATATCCTACGCCATATGATTCTCTATACATTAGTCTTCGTGACGGATTTGATATGAACACTGGAGAACCTATTCACAAATTTAAACCCGATACTTGTGCTATAACTCTGAAAAACAAATTCTATTCCAGTGACAATAAAACAGTTGATACAACATATTCTCAAGTTTATGAAAATATTGATTTCGAAGCACATCTTGGAACAAAAATTGACTATTTGCACTTTAATAATCTTCGGCAACTTCAAACTTCTACTCTAGAGCTATTAAGAAATGACTGTGAATTAGAGCGCTCAACTATTCTTAACACTTTAATGATTTCTCATGAAAATCCGCGTTTAGCTGGATATACCTTAACAAGAAACAAATCTATGTTTCTCAAAACAAATGGCAATGTTGCCTGGCTATATAATTGTCCTGAATTTCATTCACCCTTACAGACTCTCAATAAATGCTATAATCGAATACCAATTCTTTATGAAGATGAAATACATTTCGTTGATCCGATTTCTAGACAAAATTTCACTGAAGCCGAAGAACAATTGTGCTCTGATAAACATTCAAACTTATTTCAACTAGATGGTGACAATGATAATTCGATAATTCATGGGTTGAGCTAACCCCACAAATAACGAAAGTAAGAGGACCTGCACTCTTCAAACCAGACATAGTTATTCAACAAATTGCGAATGTTATTACTGCAAGTATTTATGCTTCTATTTTCACATATAAAGAAATGATGGCCTTCTGGAATTCAAAAACTTTCAACTCCAATATGAAAGGAGCTCTTAAGCACTTTACTAAGTCATTATTAGAAAACAGAGAATCTTTTTCAATTATTTCAGGCACGAATTATTATAACTCTAGAACTATTTATCTAGATTCATTCATTTCACCGGACTTCTTTAACAATCAATTTGTTGAAACCTTTGGTAAAAAACAATATATAATTGAGCGATGCGGAATACTCTTTGCCGCTTTCTTATCCATTAAACTACTCATCGACATAGTCTTATGCTTAATTCGAGCAATGCAAATTAACAAAATTACAGACGCATTTATTCATTTTGGTAAAGCACTCTTTGCTGCCACATTTGATTTAATGTCAGCTCCAATTCTGACTTCTATCTATCTAGCAACTAATTCAGAGAATGATAACACTGATAAAAGAAGAGAAAGGACGATGCAAGTTCCAAAATCTGAAGATACAACCAGAGTTACTCAAAGCCCACCTTATTATAATAATAGAATGCAAACACTAACTCATGAGAATAAAAGTGGTTACCCAAACCTAAATGATGAGAATAATAAAGACGAAAATAGAAACGATCACAACGTTCCTACGTCTCCAGTATAGGATTAATTCCTCTATTACTTTAATATCATCAAACTATATGATGATAATACAGACTGACTTCAAAATTACTACTGATTTACATTGAAAGAAAATACAAAAAAATAAGAAAAAGAGAATACTAGCAAAATAACTTCAAAAATACACTCTTAGAATAGAATAAGAGTAGAGGATACTTGATATTTCAGGAACTTTCTTCAATCCCTAACGAACTGATACCAGTCTTTCAGAAGGAACCTTCAAGTGGTTGGCCCAAATACAATACACAATCAACTTCTAAACCTCAATCTGGAGTTAAACAACTTGATAGACTAGTACAACCCACAACTCACGTTACCCCATCTACAACCTTTCTCTCAGCTATCAAGATTTCAGCAGTAAAAACTCAAGCAACTAGTGCAAATTTATCAACAACAGTTACATCATCCAAAAGGAGAACTAAAACCGCAGATACAATTGCAAAGAAACAACCACGTAAACAATTCAGTAGAGAGATATTCAACCCAGCGACACCGCTCGAAGTAAATATACCCAAGACACATAGTACGGCACCCGACGTCTTAGCAAACAATACAACTACTCAATCGTCACGACCAAACTTTCTCAATCTTCATTATTACACAACTACCCCCCTGCAAGACCGCCTACAAAAACATCATCAAGCTGAGATACAAGCTAAAACCCCCGGTTTTAGTGGACACCCGAACTACGATACAAATTTAATCTACCAGTTGCAACCCAACATCAATAGATTCAATCTCATTGGTTATTTGTCGAACAAAAATTCTTATCTACTAACTAATCACAACCTTCAAGGACAAACAATACCTGTCCCGTTTGATAATGTTACAGCAAACCTCAATCCTCAGCGTGATACCTTCACTTATCAGGTACAGCAAAACTTTCTGACAGAAAGACAACGCTCTCAACAGCTCGAACATTGGATTACTGAGCTCCAACTGAAGATCGCAAATCTGAAGCATCAACTCCACATCCTCCACTCATCACGTTGAGCACTCACGGAATGGAATAGCTAATTTTGTGGTTGTTGATGTTCAGTACTTCCTTCATTACTTCTTCTTTTTTCTCCCGCGGTGAGGAAAATTATTCGTTAGTTTAAACGCCTAATTATTAGTCATTTTGATTACCTTACTTTCTTTGATTCCATTGCTTACATCAAGTAAAATAATCCGCATTTCTTCTATCTTCGTTGAAACTATCTTCAATGATTACACTCAGCGCAATTTATGGTGAACAATGAGTCTATTCCTATCTCTAGAATACAGATTTGATTTGTTCTCGCTTCTCTAATAAAATCTATTCTTTATCTTTACCGACACATCTTGCTTATAACATCGAATTCCATAATTTATTTATTGTCTTACAATCTTTCAGTAGACGTTAAATATTTCAGAACATATTGTGATCTCGCTGAGTTTATTCAATCGCAAGTTATTAAAAATTTGAAAACAGTCTTAGTTGGAAATAAATTCTATACCCCATTGTCAGTTCATTGGACATTTGAGTTACAGGAGATTATCTTATTCTTGCAAGATAACAATTCCATTGAAATTGTAGTTTATTTCCATCAAGTTCCTGAGTACGATTTATTTGAAATTCTAAGGCTTATTCATACAGAAGAAATTCTTAACATCAATAACTTAAACTTTCGACCGCTCACTTATTTCAATTAATATGTTAGTCTTCAATATTTGGTGATCACGGATATAGAAATGTTACAAGCTTTCGTTAACAGGTTTGCATTTATCGCCATCCACCATTTATAGTTTAAGTACTATTTGGATCTTCCTGTCAATTCCTTTCAAAGATTAATTGGTCTTCCATTCTCCTCATTGACACAAAAACTGAATCACTACATTATTCAAAATGAACACATATATTGAAGGAGGTGTTGATATCGAATGGTTTAAAGACTATTGTAAATTCTCTGATCATGTTGAATCCGCATGGCTTAATTTTTCTAAACAGAGTATTTTTAACGATAAAGTTTTCAGAATCTCTGAACTATATTATTCTGAATTTCAATGCGAAGTTATTTTTATTCCTTGAAGACTTTGAACAAAAATAAATTGTTATTTATTTTGAACTAATGACAAAAAGCAAGATTAATTATTTCTTGAAGCTAATTCATAATGATCAACTAGGTCTAAATATTAATTCCCTAAACTATAGCTACAAAGCTTACTTCAATTGATATTATTCTTCAACCTTACTCAAATAAAGATGAATTACGAAACTGAATTCTTTACTTGGGGAGTCATTGCGGCAACACTAGCCTTTATGGTGTTGTGCTCAGTCATTTTAATCTCTTTATTTATTTATCTTGCTTGTCATTATAGACCATTAGATTAACCAGTATATTCTTCAACTTATTTTATTCTATTATTCAACGTCTGATGTATTAGCAGCACAATTTTATGGAAAAATTTCAAAAGGTCTAGTATAACGGCCACCCAAAAAAAATGGATCTATTATTTTGTACAACCTGGTATTTTAGGACATCGTCAACCCTTCTTCAAGAGAGAACTCAGAAACAAGAAGCTACGATGAACTTTAGAACTTTAACAAGAAATCTACCTCACAAACTATAAATGCTTAACTATTATAAAATTAAGCTAAATAATTTATTCGATTATGTAAAATTTGATGTTTTGATTTAATACTTTTGGACCGGGATGGGATGTACTGAAGTGTGCTACACTCAGTAACACGATTTGATAATCTTAGTGCTATTTTGAGAATTTACGTCATAGTGCGTGAAGCACAAACTTGATTTGGACAAAGTTCATTTTAACGTGTGAACAAATTACTAAGTAGTTTTGAATAAGCTACTATTTTAAGACCACTAACTTAAACTGAGAATACCATGACGTGATATTATCACGCCACATAGCTAACACCAAGTTGACCTTGGTAACTCTGTCGACACTGTTATCTCTATCCAATAGGATACTAGAGAACCACGTGTCCGCAAGTATAAAAGGAGCTTGCATGCTCAACTACCAACACTTTTTGGTCCCTGATAACTTCTGAATTAAAATCAAACTCTCGTATTGCCCCCTTGCTCAATCTCAGCTTACTTGAGATTTTTTTCTAACTTAGAATATTTTGTGACTTGTTCTTAGCTAAGAACTCTCTAAGTCATAAAATATTAACTTAGCACAAAATTGGAAATCAGTTAAGTTAAACTTAACTACTCTAAGTTATAACTTAACATCTCTTAAATTCTATTTAAGTTAAAAGTTAACTTAGAATATTTAAACCTGTGCTAACTTGTGCTATCTCAGTCTCAATAACCTGAACTATTCTATCCCTTAATGCTCGGTTCATATTTGATGCTGTTTAACATAACTTATTAATTCATATTTGCATTTAACCTTCTTTAATACTTAACTATATACCAAGAGTACAACTAGGAGTTGAACTCTCAAGTTATACATGTGGTCCCGCGATTAACCCCGTCGTTTACGTATCTAATGTACGGACCAGCAGTATAGTGGCAAATCATTATGTAAAAATATGACATGTGCGTTTGGGCGGTGCAAATAATATACACCCACTAAGCTGGGGGGGGGGGTCACAAACGGAAAAGATCCACAAATGCATCAATTTATCCAAAATAGGGTACATTACCACTACGAAACCAACAGCTTTAAAAAATGGACTTATATACCGTGTAGTCTTCCAGACTTTGTTCTGATGTAGTTTTTGCCAGTTGTGGGGTCAACAAACACACTTCCATCTGAGATTAACTCCTGTAACTCTCCACAGGCTGTTCTCAGGTACATCTTACCAGTTGCAGGGTCAGTCAGCACTGTTATGTCACCCTCCGCACCTGAAATTTAGAGTGCTATGTATGTTAACAGTAATGATTATATGCAGTCGATGAAATCTCTGAAAAAGCTAAGAAAAGGGGCTGAAATGCATTTAAGTTCTAAAAATACAGCAGGAATTCTTAATAATAGAAGAGCTGAAATGAGATGAAAAGTGCGCTGAAATTTCTATAATCAACGCGAAAAGCTGTTGAATTTCCAAAAACTGTTGCTCGTTTCAACCAATTCAACTCATTTGGTGTAAATTTGTTGTTTTCGCAATTGCACGCACTACGCGGAATTCTTAAAAACAAATGCGCTGACACTTTGACCCAGGGGAAGTGACAGCCGCCTCCGATGAAATTAAGCTAGGGTACTTTTCAGAATTTATTGAAAAATTCTGGTTTCTTCAGTATATACGCTATGAGTGTGTGCTGTATGTGTGTGTCTTCTCTTTTGGTATAGTAAATATACTGACCTTTTTGTACCACATATGACTTTCCAGTCTTTGGGTCAATGAACACATCGATGTCTCCACTCAACTCAGTCAACCTCCCTGACTTAGTCTTGAGATACACTTTCCCTGTTATTGGATCTTTGATTATCTCTGCATCCATTGGCATCTCTGGTAACAAATGAAACATGTACTGAGGTTGTTTCTGATTTCGAAAAAGACCTTTTATAGTTTTCTAAAATTTTAAAATTTTGTATGATTTTTGTATGACAGCTGAGAATTCACACAATTGTTGACATTGGATGACAGCAAGGTAATTTCTGCTCAGGGATGATAGCTATTTTCAGTATCAGGTGCTTAATGCATCAGCATGAAAGAATTTTGGGTGTATGACAAATAAGAAACAATACAAACCATATATAACTCATTAAGATTACTAAGAATCATGTTAGATCTAATATGATCAGTGTGATTTATGTATGCTCAGAACCCTCGTCACCAACTACACATTTCGCTCCAATCAATATCATTCAATTTTCCTATATACTAACACAAAGAACACACAACAGTAAGATCTATCGGCGTCGAAAACTGAGATACGATTATTTTTTACTAGGAAATTCTACTCTAAAATGTAGCAATCTAGACCAGGAGGCTCAATAATGTCAATTTGGCCTGTCAGTCAGTTATCTAACTGTTTTTTTCTTGGTTTAAACCGATCATGGTTATCGTTCAATTATGATAGTAATAATGTTTTGGCATCCTAATCATATTCGATACATCGTGAGGCACCTGAAAACGGATCAACTGATGATGTAATGGTGTGCTCGTTTCTTCTGTTCAACTTCAATGTACTTCTTTTGTACTCGCTAAATAAACTTCGTTTGCATTACTTGATAACAGAAAATGAACAATTTATTATTATTATTATTTTATTAATTTGGAAATAAGCTATATTGTGTTTTGTTGTTTTTTTATAAAATCAAGATCAGAATTCTCAGAAACACAAACGAGCCAAAGTCTGGATCATAGATGATATCGGTCTTCCCGGGCAATTACATAAGCAAAAATTGTCCAGATAGGAATTTTCATGAGTGATTTTGGACGAAGACATCAGCCTGGGTCAGCTGAAAAATTTTGGCTAAATGTCTTGGAAGTCTTGTCGGCTGGTTTTGAAAATCGCTCAGTTCAATTATATAAAAGCAACCATGTTCTGCTGAAGAAACATTTACTGTCACCTCTCAATAACGTTGTTCTTCAGCTCAGCTCAAATAAAATATTTGAGTCAGTTTAAACAAAGTATTTTATTTGGAATATTTAGATGTAACCTTTGAGCGTTCCAGATTTGGTTCTGAGGTAAGTCTTGCCAGTGATTGGATCAACATATATCTCCATCTCTTCATCCATTGTCGCTTCCACAATTCTCCCACTTTTCGTCCGGATATATGTCTTGCCAGTTGTGGGGTCAGTGAATATACCAGACTGTTGGGCACCTACAAAACGAAAATTTAACGTAGCCAGATGGATCCAGAACGATCCACTCTTTTCCTAATTTCATGATCTAAATTATTTCACAATGCAAGATTTTAGTTGAATTACGAAAGCAGAAAAATTGTGAGAATAAAAGACCCAGAAAAGTTTAAAAATGACGAAAAAAAAAATCGGTTTTTAACATTTCTCGTAATTGCCAATTTTTCAGCGACAAAGAGTGTCTTTCAACTGGTAAAGAACTTTAAGACTTTGCAGTCAATTTTGTAAAAAACCGCTCTTTTTTGCAACCTTCTACCCTAGTTTAATTTTAACAACAATAATAACAGTTTTTGGTTTTCTATTATAACATGCTGCACCAGAGTTTGAACAAAAACTTTCAGTAATAGTATCAATAGCAATGTAGTTTTTGCTTTTGCATATCCTTCAACTTAAAAACAGTTTACTAAAACTTAGAAAACGTGAACGTCGCTCTTGTGATCAACTATGCCCTTCTTATAGACAACAATTAACCTTGCCATTGTAGAGCTACCTTGTAAAAATTAGATTTGGCTTTCACATATTTCGAAAAACAACAAAAGAGGTAATCAACCAGAAACTTGAGAAAATAAAGAGAAAAAGATGTACCAATACAGCTATAAGATGGTCAATTTTTCATAAAGAGAGGTCTGAAAGAATATTGCCATTTTAATGGTAGCATTTCTACTTACTTCATTTAAATGAATCTTTTTAATTAACATGGTAAAAAAAATAGTACAAATATTGTATAGGAAACAAATCAAAAAACAATGAAATTGATACTTAAATGGACAAAAAACCCAAGTATTAAATCTCTTCTCCATTACCCCAAACATTGGTGAAGCTGTTACTTGCCTCAAAATTAATCAGAAAAACAAAGTTAGTTCCATTACGAGCACCTGTCGATACCAAAAAATACTAATTTTGGAGAACATGGCTGGCGTTTCCTCTCGCTTTGTGAAGCGTTTTGCGCAGAACGTTTAAAATTTGAGTAAGCAGTTTCCACATGGTAAGTAAACAGACTAAAATGAAAAATACTTCCAAACATGTGATTAGTGATTACGTTCAGCGGTAAGGGCATTTTGCAAAAGTTTCATCAATTCTGAACTGAAACGATACCGAAGTAAAGTGAGGTGTACTGGAACATAAGACCACGACACTTTTATCAACAATGATGAGTAAAATAAGGGATTATACTGCATTTAAATGAAATCCAATTACAGCAACTTCGCGGAATGCTCTTCTGCTAAAAGTTTTTGCAGCGGAATGTAGACACCACTTTTCATATTCCAGTGATCAAAACGTACATATATGGCACCCGCTTTTCATCGGCAGAGCTTGCAAGTGCGTTTCACACTCGTACCGTGTGTCAAGATAAGAAAAGTTAAATCTGGTTACTAAAGTAGGTAAATTTACTCAACATTTGGTACCGGTAGATGCTCCTAATGTCAGTTGAGCTGAGTAATTATCACAAAATTGATTCTTAAAAAAGACGTGATATAGGTGCCACAAGAAGATAAAGAAGCAAATAAATACATCACTGTAGGTAAAATTGTAAAGTACAATATTTTTTGTTTAAAAATGTTGAAACATATTCCAATGCAAGTTGAGAAAATAAAAAATTTTGTGGAAACTGATACTTGGGCGTGTTAATTTGCTATCACTCTCTCATACATTAAAAAACTGAACAGAATGTTCAATCTCATAAGTCGTAAAATAACAGGTTTATCTGTAAAGGAAGACAAAAAATGATCTTTTCATGTCAATTGTACCTTTAATTGTGTAGCCTATCAATAAAGGTTCGATAAAACGTTGCGAAAGAAAGAGTTTGCAAGAAATGCTTGAATACTGTTTCAACTTTCGTCAGCTGTAACATTGTGATTTAACTAATGTTTTTTGAGTAATCACCGAAATATGAACTTCTTACAATATGAACCCCTTTAAATTTGTGTTTGTAGATAAATCAGCAAACAATCAACTCTTTCCGATTGTTTACTACTTAATAAGTTTTTTAGAAATCAGAAATTTCAGAATATCGTTGGAGTAAAATCCCAGACCCTGAGAGGTATGAATTATCGCATGCTGTTTCATGATTCCATGAAACTATGTTAAGTCAAAACTTGTAATGTAATAAAGGAATTCCTGCATTTTGTTTTCGCAGTTTTGCTGTGAAAAACTGTAATAATTAAACACTGCTTCTGAATCTTACCGTTTTTGGGTGCCAAGTATCGTTTCCCAGTCTTCGGATCTGTGTACATGACCATGGAGTCATCCACTTCTGAGACTATTTTGCCACTTTTGGTCCTCAAGTACACTTTGCCAGTCTCCGGATCTGTCCACATCTCCAGAATTTGACCTGAACGAAACTCATATTATTTACCAAAAAATTTCACAAAATATGTGGAACAATATCCCTTAGAACCCCATATTGCGAAGAGCAATATAAGTGCTCACATATGGAGCAATATACCGTAGAACCTCATAATTTCGAAGGCCGAAATTATTTATTTTATCTAGTGAGGACAAAACTGCGTTCAGCCTCTGAACTCAAATGTCAAGGTTCAAACTCAACATGTAGATTAACGAAAGATGACGTGTTTTCAGGGGAAAAGCGTTGGCTTTCAAATGTCATATCGATGCTCAATTGTATCTTTTGGAGTTTTTTGGTACATTCGTTTAATTCAACTTTCGGAACCGACTATAAGTGCGCAGAAAGGGGCTGATAATTCGGCTTGGAAACAGATCATCATAATGTGAGCTGAACGTTTGCAAAAAAGCCAAAATAATTCTAGATTCTCCCAGTAACCAGAATTTCTATCTTCTATCTGAGCAGTTGCTTTCGAACATTGACCTTTGACTATAGAGCTTTGAGTACGTTTGTTTGTCGTTCACTTTTTTGTACAGACAAGATTTTTGCTCTTTTTTTCTCACGTTGGCTGTCGCATTCGATTGCTGAAGAAACGCAAAAATATAGCGTGTCCCATAAAGTTGAAATAAGCGAACGTTTCAAAAGCCACAGGTTAGAGTTCAAAGGTCAAAGTTCAAATTTAAAACATGTAGAAAAAATAATGAATAGAAGGTTATTGGACAAAACGTTGACATTCAAATGAGCACATTGATGCTCATTTGCACGTTTTTGGCGTTTTTCGAACGTTCGCTTATTTCAACTTTATGGGACAGAATATATAACAATTTTCCACGCACGATCAATAACTTCAAAATCCAAACATTCTGAGCCACTGAACAAAACTAAGGCCAACTTATTCCTACCAAATTATATTGAAGAGAGTAAAAACTAGTCTTTGCTTTCCTAATCATTTTTATGACTTCCGAAAGACAAAATCAAATCGGAGGATGTTTCGGCTTCGGTCGCGTTCGGCTAACTTTACTGTCTGTTAACTTTCTCATGATCCTATTGGCTGTTCCTGTTTTTCTGCTTTCCCTGTCTGTGTTATTACGTCATGATGACCAGGTGAAAGAGGGTTACTTGATTAAGAAGAACTATGCCACTTATGCCAGTGTGCTATTAGCCAGCTGTTCGTCAGTTATGATAATGGCTGGAATTATTGGCCAGGTATCGATATGGACCAACTTCACTAAAGGTAACCAACATTAGATTCGGCTTCAACCGGCTTTTGTTTTAGTTTTTTAAGAAAACGGTGATTAATTGCGATAAAAAGCGTGCCTATATAGATTTGTCCATCGAAAGAGATTATGCGAAATAACAGAGCTGAGTGTTAATAGTTTTTTTTGCAACTTTTCTTTGTTGCATAAAAATGATAATTAATGTTATGATATCTTAAAATCTATTGTTATAGATTAATCTCTAATATTCATAATCTAAAATTCTGCAATCTACTTTCAAAAACTAAAATAAGAGAAAATTGGCTACGCTTTACGATAAATAAAACAATCCGGCTTAAAACAGTCAATAAAGACAAAAACGACAAAAAGACTTAAATTCCTAAATAAACCGTTAGGATAGTTTGACCGCTTTTAACCGGTTTCATGAGGGTCCGCGTTCTAAACCTCTTCACATTGTAATCTGATGTTAGCAACGCCTCATTTGCTCAGAAGTCAGAAAACATTGGATAAAAATTTTGATGACACACTCTAAAAAGCATGAAAGCATGTACAGACGTTTCGACTCTTTCTCGAATCAAAAGCATGTAAAACAGAGTAAAAAATGCGCTGCAAATCACTGAAGAGTTTGGAATTTTAAAATTGATCTCAAACGAATTCTCTAGCACCTATTTTTAAGCCTTAAATGTCTTTTTTTGTGCAATTTGTTGTGCTACCCATTTTTAGCCTGAACGGTTATTGCATGTGAACATTTTTTCAAGCAATCTTCCCACGCAACATGAGGCTTGACTTCCAATATTTGAGGCCTGAATTGCTTTGATTCACACTTTAAAGCAACCTAAAGTAAATTGGTGGCAGCCTACTAATAGGCTGATGTAAAGTGCCCGAGATTGCTCCAATTTAAAAATATATGTTTTCTTGTAAAAGATATTTGAAATCACTTTTGCTGCCAAGACATTTGTAGGTAATTCCACTGCCCATTGCTAGTTTGAGTCCAATTCGTTCTTAATTAGCCGGGTATAATTGAAAGCTTTATTCTTTTATTGAAATTACGAAACTTAGGCGCGTGCAGATTACTGCTTGTATGAATGTACATAGATACGTCCACAAGACTCATTAGAATGTGTGAAACAAGCGACTTCTAAGTTGAGTTCGAGAGTTTGAGAAGTGAGCTTGGGGAACCGGAGTGAAACCCTTCTAAAAGTGGAAGAAAAACAGAACATAAACATAAAAAATAAGGACAAGCTATTTTGTCCATTCTACAAATCTCGTAAGAAGTAAGGCTTGTTTTGCCGACGTTCATGCGCTTTTAACTTCACGCCAATGAAGTTGTTTAGCTAAATTTGCTATTGTTTTCCTTTGCTAATTGAAATGGGCAATTGTTGTAGAAGCCTATTTAGCACGAATGGGGTTGGGTTTACTTTTTTTCAGTATACATCAACCCGATGCCAGAAAAAGGCAGTCTTGGAAATCTGAACTTGTTAGAAAAATTTTAGGGTTGTACGTTTTCTCCCATTTTTTGTCAAAAAAGCTAATATGAAAGCGGTTTGAAAAAAGAACAATGTGATTCATTTTCTGTAATATAAAATCTACTAGAAAAATTAAATTGACAAAAACTTATTGGTGGACACAGCTTCGATCTTAATATGTTTAAGTTTACGGAAGCTAAGTTGACATAAATTAACGGAAGCTAAGTTGACAGCAATATTAAAAACTTATCTCAATGCGAACACGGATTTTTAGAATTGAAAACTCCTTTTTTTGTAAATGAGTTTTTTGAATTAAGATAGAGCGTGATTTTTTTTGCAGATGCTAAGAATCATGATCTCCAAATGCATTTTCAAAAATTTTGCAGAATTTTCGAATACATTTAACAGTATTCCTTCTAAGATGTTCCTAATAAGTTTTTCACAGCCTTTTTGCCTAATATGCAGGTTTTTTGTGTCCTCCAAAGGTCTAGTACATTGTTGCTTCCTGATAGTTATTTTTTAAAGCCACTTCTTGACAAGGAACTTTCCTAATGTCAAGACTTGGAACAACTGAAATAAGAAATTGTCAAAAATCAGTTCAAGTTGCTGTTGACACTTACAACTTGAAGATAGTTGTCATAACCGCGATAAGAGAGTTTTTTAATGATATTTTGTACTAATTTCAAGAAAATTTATGAATAAGGCGAAAACTAATGTTAACAATGAAATGTATTTCAAGATTTCTCTTAAATTTTGCATGTCGCCTAGAACGAAGTCTTCTGCAATTCAATGTTGATTCTTTTTTAGTCTTAATTCCAGAAGAAATCATCTGAAGAGTTTGATATAAAAAAGCTATTCGACAGGAAAACAGATCATAATCATAAACAATGTCTATTTCGGTTATTTTAAGTAAAATAAGAATTCAAAGCTCCTACATGAAGACAAAAATAAAAGCAAAGCCGGAAGAAATCCGGAAGCAACTTGACAAAATTGAACACCTTGACTGTCGTAATGATCATCCTACCAAACAACACCAATCAATTTAAAACAATAACATAAAATTGAACACTGAAAAAGTATGACAATAACAGATATGACGATAAAGCACTCGATAAAAAATCTCTTTACAAGTAGAAAATCCAAAACAAAAGACTGTGCGACACATTTAGTATTCATTCAACAAAACGATTACACACTGACCAAAAAACTCAAATAGAAAAAACAGAGGTAAGGGAAAGTAATTTAAGGACAAAATAAAAAAACAAATTTCTCTGAAAAATTTTATTAAAATTTAGCTACAAACAATGGATAATTTATCAACTTGCTACTTCCGAAACGTTAATTTAATAAACTTTCATTCACTACTACTTTTGATCAAGCGTACACCAATCCAACGCCTTGCCTATTTGTACAATAAAAAAATAGAAAAAAGTTGGAGTCTGTATCTTTTTTGATTGAACAGTGTCCTGTCTGGCTTCCTGTACTTAAGTGAAAGGAAGCGAAAAACACAGAATCTGAAGAAATGATCAAAAATAAGCAAAAAAACGCAATCAAAAATTGCATAAAAATTACTTTACTATATTTCAAAAAATTTAATAAACTTTAAATTTCGCAGTTAATTTTTCTCTTAACAAAAGAAAAACGTTTAAAACCATCAAAAACTGTCATCACTTGGTATCTAAAACTTTCTGAAATAAAAAGAGTTTATTTAAAACACGCACAGATATGTAGAACAAAACAAAAAGCGAAAAAACACTGATAATCGCCTATAATAAGCAAAATAGCTGAAATAAACACTAAATTGGTAAAAAAAAATATAGCTGAAATTGGTAAAACAAAAAATCATGTTAAATACTAGGATCCATCAAACCACTATAAAAGCAACCCTATAAAAACATTTTATAATGATCAAACTTGTAAACCAAAGAAAAAAGTTTTAAAAAGTCGCACATGAGAAAATTTTGCTCGCTTACAGAAAAGTTCTTCACACTTCAATTTCTTGCTGTCTAGGAAACTGTTGTATGGACAGAAAACCACTCTTTTCGCTCCGTTCTTCAATTTTGTTCAGCACCTAAACCACCTCAAAATTTTTCCAAACGTTTAATATCCTGCTTCGATACTCACTCCAATAAAAAGTGATTAAAGAAGGACTTCTCCAATACTCCTCTTCGAGTCGTAAGGAAAAAAATAACGTCAACGATAAAAATTGTAATTGGAAAAATTCAAAATAAAGTTGGATAAACTATATTAATATAAAATTTTGACGACATGCTACTCAAACATAACAAGGGACCAAATCTGTTATTTCTGTCATTCGGTTCAAGTCTTATAATATTCTAATTTTTATTCTAATTTATTGGATAGGTGCTTTCAGACATAATTGAAAAATTAATAGCTCGCTTTTCATATTAATAAAATTGCAATAATTTGCGAAAAACTAAAGTTCGAACTAGATTGCATTTTTTCTTTCAAACTTCATATTGAAAAAACTGCGAACAATGGAAACTCCGCAAAACTATCAAAAAACCCAATATAGTAATTTCCCCACCACAGTTGGGGTCGGAACAATAAGAGTGCAAGTTGAACCCGAAAGTTTATAAGAGTGCACATCATTTTTGAAGGCTGTTTCTCTATTTGGACGTTTGGACGTTTTCTCCCTATTCTGATTTCAGCCTCTTCATGCTTTTACTCCCTCAACCCTCCCCTTATATTATTTGACCCACTTTCAAATTACCTTCCTAGCCCGGGGACATCCTCAGGGCTAAATTCCGAATCCCCATTAACAACTCCAATTTTACATTCTACTCGTAATATTTTTGCGGGTAATTCTGAGGGTATTTAAGACAAGAGTGCCGCAGCTGAAACAAGCAAGCAGTTCTAGCAATTGATTTTAAGTTATTCTATCACATGACAGCTGTCTATTTTTCGTGTTCCAGGTACAGTTGTGTACATGTGGACTTCTCTGACCCTGATAACAGTGCAACTTCTAGTGATAGGCAGTGTGTTTGTGTGGAAAGACCACCTCTACCAGATGATAAAACTGGATCTGGACCAGTCTCTGGAACTGTACTTGGCTAAACCTCCAGTTCGGCAACATTGGGACCATCTTCAGGTTTGTAAAGTAATCATAAAGTATCATGGATCGGAACTGTGCAAAATTTTTTTTTCCGAGAGGGGGGGGGGTGGGATAGTGAGTTGAGTTGGTTAGATTTCAATACTTTTGGATGTCGTACTTTTTTTCTGCCTATTTTTTGGAATGTTTCATTGAATTTTTCTTTGAATATCATCTGGATGGAAAGAGCGGAAACAGAACGTTTTCCGCTCTTGTACGGATTCAATTCGAAGGAGCAAATTCTACTCCTGCTCAAATATCTCTGATTCTTGTTTTCTAGTCCAGCTTACGCTGTTGTGGAGACGAGGGACCTCACACGTGGCAAAAGATCTTCTTCCACACAGATGACTCATACCACAGAGAACAGAACCAGAAGGCAATAAATGGAAATAAAGAGAGCAACCAAGACGACATGAACATCAGAAACAGCAACAGCAGCGGGACATCCGATGACCATATGATAGAACATGGAGGTGTTGTACCTCTTTCATGTGTGAGATACGGAGGCACTTTGGAATCGAGAACGTCCGCAAGTTTAACCTGTCCTCACATTTACGACGAAGATCAAGGTAATACACAAAACGAAAAGGAATCAGGGCAAATTCAGGAAGCATTAGGAAAAATGAACAACTCTTCAGCGGAAGAACTTAATGAGAACTCAGAAATTGAAAACGCGGATAGAGGTCAAACTGTGTGCGTCCAATTGACCTTTGACCTTGACCTGTATGAGGAAGGATGCACGGAGGCTGTCTCTGAGTATCTGATTGCTCATATTAATTTGATTGCCTATGTGGGATTGGTTTATCTTGTTGCTCAAATGTGTGCTGCCTTTTTAGCCTTCAGACTGCGCCATCTTGCGGCCAAAATTGGCATCATTGAATAAAGAAATTGCTCGGAAAACATCTTCAAATAGCATTTGGACATGAAATTGACAGTATTGACAAGTGTTTCCAATTAACTTTTGAGTTCTGAACTCGCTCAATGCATATATAAAAGCTAACACGGTTGATAAATTCTACAATGAAGTACAACTATTATAAATGATGATATTCTGTAACGTATTCAGATAATAAACTGTACAAATTTTTATCGTTTTGAAAAGAGCTTTGGCGACAATGTACCAACTGTCGTCCCTAACTTTCAGAGTAATCAGTACTGAATTAGGAAGTTCAGAAGCTGTTCAGTACTGATTTAGGGTCTGTTCATGTTGGCACATTTTGCTCTCACATTCTCTGATTCAGACTCTGTATCATTTAATTATTTAGGCGCGTAATTGATTAATCAATAACTGAATCGTAAAAGGTCACTAAAATGATCGACAGAGACCAATGTCGACAATGGCTTCTGTACTAAAGAATAGGTGACAATGACTGGAGATGAAAAAGATTATAAAAACGCTTATGAAACTAAACTGCTGATGAAATTTTCAAAAAAAGCTAAAATTGAAACTTGTAATTTTTCTTACCATCGTCAGGTTCAGTCTCTGAAAAGCAATGTTGCTCCCTCGAGATTAAAATCGCAAAACACAGAACAATGAATTTGATCAAGATGTACGCAAAGTACGTACAAATAAGGGAATTATTGTAACCAAAATTAAATTTTAATCACTTTAATATTTCAATAATTTCTTTATTTTCAATAGATTCGAGGCAATGAATATAAAATAACCAGAAGAGAAGATGAAAATTAGCTTTAAAATTACAATGTTTGCGTGACTTTCCACTCACAGAACTACAGGGCTCCTCTTTTATAATCTAAGGTTACCAGATAAAAACTGTTTCTAGTTTTTGAAAAAACCACATGTCGGCAATTGCTTTCTAAGATTTCGGACCTCGCTATTTTACCTACGGATACACCTGTGTCAAATTTCTGATTTAATTACCTTACTTTTGAGATTGATTACTTACGTTTAACGTTTCTTTTTATTAGACCAGAGGCAGAGCAAACTCATTAACCAGGAAATAAACTCTTATCAATAGATATTGCATTCAAACCTTTATTACGGTCCCTTATAAACTCACTGCTACAAAAATTGTTCGGTGCAATATCTTAAGATGCAATTTTTCTGGTCGAGGTCTTTCAGAATACTTCAACTTTGAGATCCGGGGGCATCTTGAATTGAAAAATTAGTAATGAAAACAATTTAAGTTACGCCTTAATAAGGTTTTAAAATCGCGCTCTTGTACAGCTTCTAGAATTGCTCAGTATTCAAGTCTAACGATAACTTTACACATTTTGTCGCCATAAAAACTAACAGTTGTCTAACAAAAGTGATCCCTGATAAGACTTTTTATTGTTAAAGTACAGCACATGCAAACAATTATCAACAAAATTCACAGACAGTTGAATTTTTTTATACACGATAATTCAACAAATTAAAATGGTTGAGATTTATCTTGGCCAAACAAAGAAACGCAAAAGCGATTTTTTTTGTTTTCCAGTGGACACAATTCAATCTCAGAAGAACAATTACTAAATTGTGGCATACAATTGTCATGGTTTATGATTGAGTACTTCACTTGCGCATATATCTAGACAAACCTGTTGACCACAGAAGCAGTAACCTGAAGTACCTCACGGGCTATGTACAAGCGTTCTATTTAAGTTTGTTAAAATTCCCCTAATTGTTTTGTGCTATGAACACCAACGAGCTCTTCACGCCATCTGCAAAGTTGTTTTAATTATTTTGGTTCGCCGGGCGATTAATTAGTTGAACTGATAGCCTGTTTTTGTTCCAATTTTTCGAGGATGCTTTTACTTTTTTTGCTAAAAAAATCCTTGAGGACTCGAAAACATCACTCAAAATTAAAGGGCATTAAAACAATCTAATAATAAAATTTTGGCAATTTAGTAAAGTATTAAGAGGCCTCGCAAAACTTAAGTTCGGGATTGAACGAAGGACTCGGTAAAGCTCTTCATTCCATTTAGGAGCAGTGGGCTTTTAGGTTACTAGCCCCCAAGTAGCGCTTTCTTCTACTGAAACTTTCTAAGGAGACTTGTGGAATAGTGAATAGGATAGATACCCATCCCAAATTTTCAAATTCCGTAAACAACTAATTGACAGATTGAAAACCCAATAGGTTTCAAATGGCAATAAACCTTACAATTCCACTTAGTATTTATAACATTGTTTAAAGCGACCACCACTGTTTCATCTATGAAACATTATGATGAAAAAATTAACAATTGGTGAAATTTTTGTCCCCTTATGTTTGAAGAAAGTTTAAAGCGTTGATACTGTTAACTTTGTTAAAATCTCAGGAGTCAGATGTCTTGGTTTATCCTTGTTTGCAGATACTGCATATTTTACAGCTGCTGAAAAAATGTTCAGGCTGAATTTTTAGCACCAGAAAGAAAGACCAGCGGGACTTTTATAATTGCTACAAGTTTGCGCATAATTAAAATATCTTGTCTTTCGTATAGATTTTAAAGAATTTTTAAAACACAGGATTGGAGAGCAACCGAAGATTTAGACATAGTTCATGGATTCTGTGAATTAAAAAGCTACCAACCATCGGCAGTTCGGACATAAGTGATGCCAGTCTCTGGATCTGTGAAGATCTCCATGCCAGGATTCCTCCTCTCTCCCAGATACATCTTGCCAGTGATGGGATCCACGTACATCTCCAAGTGGTCTCCCAGCTCTGGAAAATTCTAACTTCTTTAACCAAAACTCTTTTGTTATCTGACTTCAAAAGCTTTCTCTCAGAAATAAAAAAACCTGTCTTTGTCCGGTGTTATTTGTTTACAACATTCCATCCTTTTACGCGTCTGTCAACAAACACCAAATTCTTAAAATAAATCATTGACTTTTTTATGTATAAAGATGAGGTTTGCTAAATTTGTCAGACAGAAGTAATTTTTTTTAAATTTATGTTTTTCATTGCCAAAAGCAATTTTAATAAAATAATCCACAGATTATTTTTTCACTCTGAAGAACTATAGCACTTCAATTCCCGTTCCTTTAAAAGAATTTCTATACCAGTCTATTTTATCCAGACGACAAAATATTGCAAACATGAGGTCTCAGATGCTCGTCAGGGGATTCGTGAACAACGATTACAGAAACGTGATCTAGTTTTGCTATCTTTCATATGCGGATTCAGTGTTTACATTTTCTGAATTTTACTCACGCATCAATTGTCGGACAAGTGCTTAGTATAGGTTACGTGACTCTGTGTGAAATCACTGAGAACTTCTGGCGTTTATCGAGAACCGCGAAGCGGTTCGAGATATTAAGTCAAAACTTCGAAGTGACTTCTGCAGAGTCACGTAATCTTACTTTAAACACGCAACTTGCAGTTTTAAAACGGCGGTCATCTTTGAAAGTTAGCTTCTGGCTATGTATATAGCGTCTTCTGGCATGTTAACTTCAGGCACTGCAGACTTTCCCCATTTTTAACGAGCAAGTACGTGCTTTAGTTAGATTTCAACGTAGTAGCTGCTTTGTTAGTTCTCAAATGACTGACCTCTGAGGTTCCCAGATTTTGTTCTCAGATATGTCTTTCCATCTTCCCCCACCACCACTTCCAGAACCTCTCCATCTCTTGTCCGCACATAAGTCTTTCCAGTTAATGGATCCGTGAATATCTCAAGACCAGGATCTGCAAACATAGATGCAAACATTACAGACCTGAGTCGATACCAAAATTTCCTTGTTGAGTGAAATTACTCGTTTCTGATCTCAAAAGTGAATCATATTTCACATTTGTACCAAAATTGGATTCCGTTCAATCCAATCGACTTTTGTTTCTCAGTTTAGTTATTAATGGCAACTACGTTTTAAACATTAGCTACTTATCTATAAAAAAGAACGATTGGTACACTGCGATCACTTTTGTGGTCTTAAAAAATCAGTGCACCCAAACTGCCCTTCAGTCTCGATCCAAATTTAGCATTTTATGTATATAAAATTGATATGACAGAAGAAGCTCAATAGTTTGGGAAATAAAAAAATGAGGCTTAACCATCTGTAGGTTCTTTCCCCAATTTAAGTCTCGGTTGTTTATGTTTCAGTAACAACCAAACTAAGTTCCGGACACTGCATTTTAAGATTATTATTGAGTTTTTATGCCCAGCTTATCTTCCTAATCTGTTTAGTGGGACCATTAAGTTTGCCCCGACTTAATTTATCGCGCGGAGTTTGGCAAGCACACTTTGCGATGAACTGAAAAACACGACCTCATATTTGTGCAGCAAAAATACAAGGTTGCTCGGTAATGTGCATTCGCACATAAAATTCCTACCCCGCTCATCCGCATTTTTGGCATAAATGTCTACCAAATGAGGAACAGATAGAAAAAAATTCAAGTATTTTTCAAAAAAATAATGTGTTTGAACAAAAAGATCGCCTCCAACGCAAACTATTCAGTGGAGTAAAAAATCCACATAAGATTGATGAGATCAGTCGTTAAAAAGAAAAAAGTCAAGTCGAACAAACAACAATTGCAACAAACAATAATTACATCCAAAATTTTAAGTCCATTTAAAAATAAATTTAATAGCAAGGTCAAAATTGTGTCAGATAACATGAAACTAAACAAATTTAATCGTAATTCACTAGAAACGATATGAGAGCACTCGGAAACAGTTAGACAAAAACAACAAAAACACAACAGAGATAAAAATCGGCTTCGAATTTAAAAAATCAATTATTTTCAAAGTAATGAAAACCATTAGATAGCAACTGAAAACATCCAACATGTTTATTAACAAATACGCCTCTATAGAAGGGCATTAAGAACTGTAATTATTCATCTTTTTATGCGGTTACAAAAAGAACAAAAAATAGAGAAAACAAATAAAAATTAAATTATATTTTGCGAAAAAACGCTGTCGAAGCCGTAAAGCCATATTTTGCCCCTCAAAATATGTTCAATTGCGCCATTTTCGAAAGCCAATAATGTGGAATACCACCTCTCATTATTGAGAAATGGTAACAAGTGGACAGAAAAAGGCAAAATTAAATGATACTTTTGTTTTTTGAAAACCTTTAATTTCAAAGTCACGAAAGCCATTAGCTATAAAATGAAATAAATAAATACTTTTGTTTAATTGTCCAAAGGAAGCGCTTGAGAACTGTAACTACTCAGAATATAACTTACGTCTACAAACAGAACGTCAAATAAAGACAAAAAACACACATTAGTTTTCTTTTATTGCAAAAACCCATGTCAAAGCCAGTAAAATCAAAAAGAATTTTTTAAAAACATTAGATTATGCACACTTGCACCATAACTCGGCAACAAAAATGTCATATCTGATCTATAACTAACAAAACTAGGTAGCAAATAGATAAAATAAGAGCAGAAATGGGAAGTAAAGAAGTGTTTTTTTGTGGAAACAATTGTTTTCAAAGTAATAAAAGCTATCTACTCAAATCAGAATAGCGGCTTATTTAAACCACCACAAAAAACCAATGGAAACTCTCATTATCCAGGAAATTTCATATGACTAAAAAGACAAGGTGAAAACAACAGTTAAAAACAAATGTATAAAAATTCAATTAAATGCTTCGAGAAAGGGGTATCGGAGCCGTTAAAACCATAATCTATGCCTTTAAATATGTTTTTTATACATAAGTTTTTATATAAGTTTTTTATTTTCTTTTATATATTTTTTATATATTTAATTTTGCTTTATTAATAATGCCAATAACGTAAGATGTGAACTGTCGATAATGCAATAATATGACAAAACGAGAGAAAAATGGGCCAATTCCTAAAAACAAAATCAAAAATTGTGAAATGTAGTAGTGGCAAAGCCAGAAAACTATAAATTAACGCGCGAAACCGCAAACAGACTAAAGTTTAATTCAGTAAAAAGGAATGAAGAAGCATTCTTTCTCTGCTGACACTAAGCTATAGCTTGACCAAATTAGGCGACAAATAGTCGCAATTTTCAATATACAATCGTTTATTTAAAAATCAAACAATTTCAAAGGTCAAAACCACCAAAATCAGGCAAGAAAAGACACTAGATACCTTTATACGAAACTGCTTATGAAGCCAATTGAACCTATCAACAGTGAGCTTTGATTTGAATTGTTCGGATCTTTAATTAACATAAAAAAATCTATTTTTTTTTCAAAAAAGAGACCGACTGATTACAATCAGATTTTTTTGGATATAAAAGTCTAGGTTTGGAACAAAACCAGCCTTGCTAATTTGTTAATTGAAAGATCACAAATAAATATTGCGTTTTTTAAGTAAACAAAAAACGGCAAAATGGTAGTTCAGGACTACCCTCAGTGGAAGTGGAATTAGGAATAGCTCCCTTTGTAGTTCACAGAGATTGTGTTAGTTGTTTTTGTGTTTTCAGTTTCGGCAAACTTAATCAAAGTGAACTCAGGAAGACTATTTCGGGCAATTTTCAATAAAAAAAATTTAACATTTTAAACATTTAGCCAAAATTTCAGCCAAAAATACTCAATGAAATTAGTCAACAGTACTTAAAACAAAATCAACAGTATCATTGTTAACAATTCCTACATATCTTATCAAAGTTGTCAAAATTTTTGCCAAAATTCCAGAAAATGTTTCTAAAAATAAAGCACGTCGGTCTAATGTTCAAAAAAATTTAAACCACGATAACTCGCTCTAGATAACGAAATAACGAAATCCAAAAAAATCCTTTCAATTCCATATTCTACGCTGGACGGGCTTTTAAATGATACCCCTCATAACTCTCTACGATTAATATATCGATCGGTCAAGAGGGGTCGGAACAACAATAACTATTGGAGTATGAAAACACTTTAAACCTAAATTTGCTTGAAGGCAATTAAAACAAACGCTGCTTAATGCTTAAATATGCATGATGTAAATATCCAGAGGTATGTTATTAGATTCATAGAACATTGAATGATCTTAGACGGTTTTCACGAAAAAACTGATCACATTATTGTTCCGACCCCACTTTAGTGGGGAGGGAGGAACTATATACTCAACTGGGTTTCTTTTTTGTGTTCAGTCAATTTTGGCCGACCGATATATTCATCGTAGAGAATTGTGAGTGGAATCATTACAAAGCCCGTCCAGCGTCGAATACGGAATTAAAAAGATTTTTTCGATTTTCATGTTTTAAAGGGAGTAGGTTTAAATTTTTGTGAACATTCGACTGTTTTTGTTCACATTTTCAGTAATTTTTGATAAAATTTGGCACAATTTCGTTAATATATTTCAAAATAAGTTGACATTTTTAACGGCAGTGTGTTATCGTTACCGTTAGAGATAAGGAGCGTAGCTGAATTGATTGATTGGAGTTTTTTTGGCTAAAATTTTTGATAGAATTTTCAAAATTCAAAATTTTCATCAAAAATGGCACAAAATATGCGTTTTCGGTCCACTTTGTTAAATTTTGCCAGACTTGGTGACCCAGAAACCTTAACACAGACTCCCTAAATTCAAAAAGAGCGCTAGTTGCAATTAGGTGCCGCAGGAAGGTCTTCTGGAATGAAATCTTTGCCGTTTTTTTGCATATTTAACTCGATAATTTTACAAAATGCATTTTTTTTTTCAATATTTGAAGAACTCCACTCAACAATTGATCTAATTCGTATACACTTGGAACACTTGGTCGGTTCACTGGGCGCGCTAAAAAATCAGGTAGAGGTTCGATAATATCGTGGACTCTTATAATCAGAGACTTTTTGGTTTTTATTTTGATGCTGCCTTTTTTCAAAATATTTTGCTTTTATTTTTTTATGCTTTATTTTTATTATTTTGCTTTATTTTTATGTTAATTACTGACAGTATTTTTTATTCACGATTCTGTTACCGACAACTCCTCCAATTTACGTAATGTAGATTTAGTTTGTTTGCAGAGAACCAAAGGGTTTTTATGGCTTTGAGGAAGAGTTTTATTAAAATTTAACCGAATTCTTGTCATTTGCCTTCAAGTGTTATTCTTTTGGCAGTCTCATTTTTACGTTTGAAAACTCGAAGATCTAAATTTCTTCCTCAAGAGATGCATGTGAACCGTTTCTGTTCATTCGGTTGTTACCTAATGTCTCTTATGTCATTGAATGTATTTGTTTTAAGGAAATTTCTGTAATTTTTTGAACTTGTCATTTTTTTTATATTACTTTAGTCAACGTTTTGTTTATTCTCAGTAAGTACAGGTCAACTTTTTCTCCCTATATATTAAAAACTAATTTTGTGGCCGATTATTTTAACAGAAGGTTATCTTGCTTTTGGTACTACAAGTTTTTTTACAAAATTTTCTGATTTTTGTGCATAATTGCTCATTCATGCTGTTTTTTGTAAATTTTTACATTATTTAACAATCTAACTGAAAAACGCTTTACGACATTTACAACTGAACATAATTTTTGTGTTTTTAACATATGGTTTGAAATCTGCGACACCGTTGATTTGTAGAGTTTTTTATTTGTTATCAATTTGTTGTTAATTTTTATTTGTTGTTAATTTTTGTTGTCATATGCCAAATATTGTGTAATTAAAGGTCTCCGTGGCCAACAATTGTTAAAAAATTGAACCCAAATAACTTATATCGGTAAATAACTAATGGTTGTTTTGACTTTCGAATTAAATTTCTAATAAAAAGAGTAATAGTATTCTTCAACTTATCCCTTTTTGTTCTGGTTTGAGTTTTTTTCGTATTGTACAGTGTTGTATCGTTTTCGTAAATTAGCTTCATTATTCAGAGCTCTTTTTAATGTTTTGTTGAATTGAATAATAATTTTTCTGTTGTTTAAACAATTTTAATGATGCTCTCAGGGATTAGAAAAATTGTTTCAGAAGAATTTTGTGAAGTTTAGATACTTTTCAGTTTTTGTGGTTCTTTTTGTTGTCATTTTGTTATAGTCGTTTCGCAAAAAGTTGTTATGATGATCAAAGGAGACGCAAATGAAGGTGTTATATTCTCGCGGTTATTATCGTACAATTTAATGGCTTCAAAACTGTGGTTTCATAAAGTGGTTTTTGAAAGTTATTAGTTCAGCTTGTGTTTAATGTTATTTTATAGTCATAAGATTTAGTCTCATTAAAAACAGTTGCAGTCAGTTTTTCAAGTAGTTGCAAGGCTCTTTTAGTCGAAAGCTTTTGTAGGCTATGTGTTTTGAGAATTTTTGTTTTTAGTTAAAAAAAAAGAACTAGATTTGTGAGATCTGCCAATTTTATTTCTGTTAAATTGTAGCTTAGCATCTCTGTATATACAATTCACATTATTTATCTTTTGAAAAACAATTTGCTCTTCATAACGGTTTTATTTTGCTCAAATGGTCTTTCTTCTTGGAACAACCATTTTTGATAAAACCAATTTTCGTGATTTTAGCTAATTTGCCACTTTTTTGTAGGTTTTTGTTTTCTTTTCACAGTATCACAATAATGAGCGTCATTTGACTTACAAAGGTTGTCACCTGCGAAAACTGCAAACGAAAATTGTTTTTAGTAATCACCTTAATATTTAATTGATTGGTGGGACATCGTTTTCGTGCATAATTTTTCGTGCAGATTTTGCCTGTAATTGTCGTTCTTTTTGTAGTCATATGACAGATCCTTGATATTGAAAGGCCTCAGTCAATCTCTATTGACGTATAAAATACTCTCTCAATGATTTCCTTTGATTCGTAATATTTCTAATCAGTTCGATTTTAATACTTTTTTTAAAAAAAAAGCTATCTTTTAATAAACTTTTGCCGATTTGCCCATTTCTAGTCGACTTGTTGCCAAGTTGCACTCAGGAAAAGTCCCAAATTTTGTTCCCAAAAGTACCGGTTAATCTTCTTAGTATTAATTTTATCTGATGCCATTTTGATTTGTTTATTATTTCAAAAAATGGACAAAGAGTTTTGATCGTAATTAATATTTGTAACTATTTGATTTTTTTTGCCGTCTTTTCTGGTAGTCATATTATGGTAGCCACAGGTCTCATAGACCATCTAGAGTAGATTGTTTTATTCTTTTAGTAGTTTGTTGAAAGATATGTTGATATGTTGATTTTTTTTATCTCTTCCTCATTTGGTAGACAATTAAGTGAAAAATGTAGATGAGCGGTATCGGAACTTAATGTGCGAACGCACATTACCGAGCCTCCTTTTTTCTTATACAGTAAATAATAACGGGGTCAAATTTTTAATACTACGGTCTCACTGACGTAAAAAATTCCCTTCCTGTAAAAATTGTTCCTCTGACCTTGTGTACAAATGATCACTGGCAACAGAAAATCTCTAATGAGCAGAACCTCCAGTTTGAGCAGAACTTATTCGGAAATGAATTTATCAAAAACGTCGTCTCTTTGCAATTAAGAGAGATGAATAGAATATTAAGTTTCACCAGCTTTTCGTGTTTTCATTTACATTTTGGCTGATAGTTTTGTTCCGAAAAACAAACCTCAAAGAAGAAGAAAAAATTAAGAGATGCTTTGTTTGCACTTTCATTATAATGAACTCATGTCTTCTCTCAGTAGTTAATCAGGGTGGTTCAAGATTGGATATTAGACAAGGTATGGGTAAAGGTGGAAAAATCTCGTAACAAAAAAAGTTTTCCCGTATTGTTTTCTATTTTCAGTCAAATGACTGCAAAAAAGGCTATATTAAGTTCCTTCATTTTCTAGTGTAGCTTTGGAGAACAGATTGGGGCAATTGCTCTCTTGAGAAAAGTTATTTCACTGATCAGTTAGTTACCTGGAAAATGTTTAGCGTTTTGATCCAAATTTTCTGTATGGTAATAAGTTTAATATATTGTTATGTTTCACATCACTTAATACAATATCAGCAGCGAGTATTTTATTAATACAAAGTATATTTATTGATACAAAATGCCCTTATTCGTAAAATTTGGTTCTATTTTTTGACTACCAGAGTTTTTTCCCTCAACAAGAAAAGTACGTATCCTAACCTTTGGTCTGTTTCAGGTACGTTTTTCCAGTCACTGGATCTGTGAAGAACTCCATGTCAGCCGGTATCTCTATAACAGAAAAAGTTCAATTAAATTCAATTCAACCGGAAAAATATAATGCGAATTCAATTTATTACCTCTCAGTCGCCCTGATTTGGTCTTGAGAAACATTTTTCCTGTCGTTGGGTCAGTGTAAACTTCCAGGACCTCTCCTAGAAAAAAAAACAAATTTGTAACAACCCGGGTATGGCTAGGAAGACTTGATTTCATTGCCGCATGTCTCACAAAGGTGTAAAATTTAAGATTTCAGTGATTTCAAAACAAAACAGTTTCATAGATATTGCACTGATGTTTTAAATTGTATGATTCCAAATTAACTACAGGTTTAAATATACTTAATGCATTTAGCTTTTATGATTTTCATTTAGATTTAAGTATTTTAACCTAAGTATGGTTATATAATGAGTTCATTTGTTTCCTAAAAATTATAATTGTCTGACCAATTTTTGCAATCTATAATCAAACATCAGTTATTACCTGTTATAAACTATGAGATCATCATTGGCTTTCATATTATTGAGCGAAGTGAAGCTGATTGTGAAGAAATATAAAAGTGTAAAGATGAATTTGTGGTTCTGAAAGTGTTCTGAATCATAACTGAAGTCAATTGAAAGCTGGACACTGGACAATATTCAAGTCAAACATATCATACTGAGCATATTAGCTATTGTAATGTACAAGAGTTTTTGGTCAATTCAGTGATTTGAGCCCAGTCATTGTAACAAAGGTTGAAATTTTACCGTCTTTGGTGCGAATGTACTGTTTTCCAGTCTCTGGATCAGTCCATATTTCAAACATGTCTCCCCCTTGTCCACCCTGTGCTCCTCCCTGTTTCCCGATGAACATCTTCCCAGTCACTGGATCTGTGTAGATCTGCATGTTGTCTGGCAGCGCTGCAAACAAGAAAATATCCAGAACATATCGATAGATAAAGGCACTCTCTGTGGAAATGCAATCCAGTGGTTCTTGAACTGATAGATTTTTTAAATCGCTGATAACGCTCTCGACAAGATCTACTGACGCTAAAATGAATATTTTCCAAATGGTGAATTTGTTTTTTTTCTGTTCTTAGAAAAGCTGTTTCTTGTTAATGCTGTTTTTCAATAAATATAGTGTCATTTACAAAATCAAAGTTCAAATGAAACAGTTTCATTGGATAGTTAACGCATGATGTCTCAAGTATTTGTCTTTATTCAAAAGAAATGGTCTCTACCGAATGAGGTATCGTAGAAACTATAGTTTGAAAGTATGCTTGAATTAAGAGTATGTTTGACCTTCTGACCTCTAAGTTTTCCTGATTTAGTCTTGACGTATGTCTTCCCGTCCTCCCCCACCACAATCTCCAGTATCTCTCCGTCCTCTGTTTTGATGTACCTTTTACCAGTCACCGGATCAGTGAAGATCTCGTACTGCATGTCGTCTAAAACACACATCATCATCATCTGATTGTAAAAATGGAGTGGCTGGTTTTGGTTGTATCGGAATTTTGCACTTATGAGTTCTCATAAAATTATGGGCGAAACGATCTTGATTGAATCAAAACTCTATAAAAAGACCTACAAAGCATTACGGCATACTGCAATTTTGCAAACAAATTACTATACTAAAAACTTAATTGTTGGCCAAATGAGGGCGCTGAAAAATATTTATATTTCTAGAACGCCGATCGAACGTTGAACAGCGGAAACTCATGTCTAAGCAGCTTGCGTCAATTGTATTTCGATCCAATAATTTTCACTATATGTCCGCTACCCCTTCGTAACAATGGGTAAATACTGACTGAGGGCCCTCCAAGCACTTCGTCATCTTAAGGAAATTATGTCAATTGTTCCTTTTTATAAATAGTGTTGAATCCATCTTTTCCAGTTCTGGGACTTCCAAAGACCAGCCAAGCCAATATTTCAGCATTGGAAAAGTTCCATGATGAATTTGTAGTTCTTAAAACATTTTTTCAAAAAATTTTGAATCGTCTAGAAAACAAAGTGCCTGGATTTTGATAAGAGTTTCACTTATTGTGAGAAGGTTATTATTTCAGTTTTGTTCGGTACAATTAATTAATAGGAGCATCAATGCGGCCTTCTAGAGCAAATTTTGGACTATTTTTCGACAGTAGGCATAACTAATGATAAACAAATATTAAGTAGAATGTTTTACTTGGTTTTGCTGAATTTGAGTTATTTCAGATCTTTCTGAAAGCTTCTGAAAAAATTTGGAAGATCAGTAAAATTCAGTCACCCTTTCTTCCCATCGAGTGGAGAGTTCGGCAGTTTTGAGGTCTCAGATTCAACTTCAGATAACAGAAACGGTACTCACGTAAAGTAACTTTAATTTTCTCAACCCAAAAATTGAGCAATGACGCCTATGACCCAAAAGAATGCTATCTGACTAAATAATTAATTTCAAAAATCAGTGCCGAAACAAGTATGTACTACAAATTGTGTGAATTTTTGCAAATAAACGAATAATGTTGGGTCAAAGGCTGTCATCTGACCGGCAAAGTTTGGGAAGTTTATATCAGCGGAGTGTGAAGATCAAAAGATACGAGCATGGTTGAAACCGCAAAAAAATGCACTTTACGCCATTTTTTAGCACCATCGTTGTTTTGTTTACTTACAGACTAGGAGCGGTCAATTAGGTTTGCTCAGCTACTCAAAGATGCCCTCCAGGTTTTACCTGTTTGAATTATGTTTGAAGAGAAACAGACAAATCCTCTTTAACAAAAAAGTGATCATAGAAAAATTTGCCTAAAAAATCTTGATGCAGAGAATATTAAAAATAGCTTTTTGCACCTTTTGATTTTATATTCTACGCACCATTTTTCAAACTTAGTCCAAGTGCAATCATCTTTTTGTCGTCAGAAACTTAGGATAGGTGTTGCATGTACTCCATGAGTTATTCAAGTTTTGGGGGCTTTTAATCAGCTGACAAATTCCTAATTCTACAAAATATCAGAGGCCTTCAATTTGGCATCAGTATTTAAAGTCGAGGAAAACAATTTTCATATGCCGAGTAAAAGACTTTTGATAGGCACGGTCAAGCACGGTCTTTTCATAAGTCGAGGCCTAAGCATGGGTGAAAACTATTATAGAAGAGTTGACGTACTTGCTAGCATTACTGCTCAGTCGTCTTGATGTCAAACTAATAAATGCTTACTGTTAACCATGTCATTGTCGATTGTAACCCAGGTTTAGGTGCGCGACCCTATAGCCCTCTGATCAGACCATTTTCCAGTCTTTGCCCTCCTATCAGACCATCGTGCGACTCAAAACCCTCTGATCAGATCGTAGTGCAACCCAAGAAATTGTGCGACAATACCACGACCCAAAAGATCTCTGATCAGACACAAAATTTGATGCGTCTTCAGTGCGCTCAACGCTCGTTCCGATCAGACCATAATACAAATTATGTCTTATGATTAGACCATTCTTGAATACGTGTTATAATCTTTTGTTATTTGTTTAAATTGTTCGATTTAAACCTATATACTACTCCAATTAAAATTGAAGAACTTAGTATATCTTGTTACGGTTAGGACAGAACTAATTGATAAAAATAGGAAGAAAAGACATTTTGAAGTGCCCGCAGCTTTTCTTTAGAGTCATCAAGAACAGTGATAAAAATATGCAGTCAAATAAATATGGTCAGTTAATGCCCTGTGGTCAGATTTTGTGTGCAACTTATGTCCGGATTTTCGTCTCTGATCAGAGCTTAGTTCGACCATTGTTCAGACTTTTGTGCAACATATGATCAGACTCTAGTGCGACTTTGACCTCTGATCAGACCGTAGTGCGACCTTTGTCCAGACCTTTTCCCAGACTTTGCCCTCTAATCAGACCGTAGTGCACCCATTGTCTGGACCATTGTTCAATTCAAGCGTTTCCCAGACCATGTATTTTGGGTTGCACCATGCCACCAGTGTGCAACCCAAATAGTTTGATCACCTAAACCTGGGTTACAATCGACAATGACAAGGGTAACAGTAAGCATTTATTAATTTCACATCAAGGCGACTGAGCAGTAATGCTATACGTCAACTCTTCTATAATAGTTTTTACCCATGCTTAGGCCTCGACTTATGAAAAGACCGTGCTTGACCGTGCCTATCAAAAGTCTTTTACTCGGCATATGAAAATTGTTTTCCTCGACTTTAAATACTGATGCCAAATTGAAGGCCTCTGATATTTTGTAGAATTAGGAATTTGTCAACTGATTAAATGCACCCAAAAACTTGAATAAGTCATGGAGTACATATGACAGCTATCCTAAATTTCTGACGACAAAAAGATGATTGCAGGGTCGCGCACCTAAACCAAAATTTAAACGCCACTTTTATGCAATATCTTATAAGCAATCTATAAACATGAGCCACAAGAATCATTGTCCATGATTTTCATTTTTCAATGGTAGATAGTTTTGTCTATCCTTTTTTATTTTATACGCATCTTAATTTTTAGGCGGGTAATATGACCCAACTTGAACCGTTGAAAATCACCGCATCAATTCTCTATGTGTTAGCTTGTGTCATTAGTTCAAAATGTGTCAATATGATATGGAGATAGTAACCCACCTTTGGGTTTGTTTCCTATGTACATTTTTCCAGTGGTTGGGTCAGTGTACAACTCCATTCCTGGTGGAAGTTCTTTCAGAGTCCCACTGGCTGTCCTCATGTATATCTTGCCAGTCTTCGGATCTGTTACTATCTCCATCACTGTCCCGTCCTTAGTCCGGATGAACATCTTTCCTGTCACTGGATCGGTGAAAACTTCCATGCCAGGGTCTGAATTGAGAAAAAAACAATAATTAGGTTGTTCACAGATGTCTCATAACCACCTTCGAGGAATTCTTGGGAAAATGTGCAAAATGTGCAAAATATGCGCCGATTTTTGGGTTGTTAAAACTCTGGTTGTTAAAACTCTGGTTGTTAAAACTCTGGTTGTTAACTCTGATTGTCTGAAGTTTTTCGAACGTTCTCTTGCGTTGCTATTTTATGGGAAAGTCTATAAACCGTATAAATAATAAAACCATTCAGTTAATGGAGCATTGAACCGTTAATTGCAGAGCATCGATCGCTTCAATTGAACTGATTATAGTCCGATCCATTTTTGAAAACTAATTACCAAATCAGTTGCCATCAAGACAAATTTGAATTGAAGAAGAAAGCAACAAACTTTACCCTTCTTTTCTCCCAGGTACATTTTGCCAGTAATCGGATCTGTGAACACATCCAAGTTGCCAGGCACCTCAATCAGTTTTCCACTTTTAGTCCGGAACATGAGCTTCCCTGTCTTCGGATCTAGAAACAATAGAGTGAAAAAATGAGATCAAACCTAATAGTTAGTACTGAATTAATTAAATTTTCCCATGTTCTAAAATTTAATTCTCAAGTTAACATTCCATTCATAATTTTTAATTGTAATTTAACTGAGAGCATCAAAGCGCTGAAACGGCTTCTTTGAAGTTCCCAGAATCAATAAATAGGCTTTTAAATACCAAAAAATTAAGGCAATGAAATAATCATCGTTAACAACCATTGTTATCATTATCAGTTCAGTTCGAATCAACAATTTGAATCATTCCCCCTACTTTTTTTGAAAAAATTTTCAAGTCGTTTTTCTTCTGTTCACGGTCCTAAATTATGGATTTAATTGAAACAGTTTTAGAAAATAAATTCAATATTTTACACAGCGAATAAAAATTCAATGTGCGATCCATAATATTGACAATATTTCATTGCCTTGTATTGTTTGAAAGCGAGAATTACCTTTGAAGACCTCAATGCGTTCCCCTGACTCTGTGACGACATACATCTTGCCATCCTTGTCCACGAATATCTCAAGTTTGGGAATCTCTTTCCTCTTCCGTCTCTGCTTCAACTCACCTGCATAACAATAAACTCAACTGTTACACTAGAACGGTACTTCTGTGCCTAATTTTCAGAGTACTTCAGTACTGAAGAAGAATATTTTTCAGAAACAATGCAGTGCTGATTCAGAGTCTGTTCAAGTCACTTTTTGCTATTATTTTCTCTGAGTCAGACTCTGAACGAAATGCGATGAAAAATGCATTCTACCATTCATTTAGATTTTGGAACGAATTTCGACGTTCAATACCAGTAAAACTTCTCAGAGCTCATATAGGCCAAGAAGGGGGCTCGGTAATGTGCGTAGGCACACAATGTTCCGACCCCGCTCATCCACATTCTTGACTTAACTGGCTACCAAATGATGAAGAGATATAAAGCTATCAAAAAACATACAAATCGTTCAATAAACAACCGATCGAATACAATATTGCTGTGCCGATGAAAGTTGTTGATAACAAGACTACTAGTAATGACAACAGTAAAAAAAATCAAACGACGAACATTATTTTTAGACCAAAACTCGATGTCTATAAAAGAATCATAACAAAATCAAACTTGCATCAGTAAAAACCTAAACAAAACACTTTAGCCTCTACTTCATTAGGTTCAATACGACTAATAACAGGTCGACAAAAAGGAGCAAAAAGTTCAAAAATAAGTTTCCATTTTTGAAAACAATTAATTTCACAGTTATTAATTTCATTAGATATCAAATGAAATCATTAAAAAGTTCATTTATATCTCCAATAGAAGCAAATGAGAAATTTCATCATCCAATGTTCAATTTCGCAAAGTTTCGAGGCAATGTAATCAACAATTTTTGTTATAAATTAAAAAGAGAACATAAAAAAATCTCAAACGTTTCAAGAAATCTGTTAGTAACATTAGTAATCCAGTCGAGAAGCAAATGTTTGAAGCTGAAATTGTTATTGAGATTACACTATAGCTCACTGGAAACGGTTTGTGACCTGTTTTGTTACAGAGAGTGAGCTATAAACAGGAAATTATTTAAAAGAACGACGATGCTCAAAAACCCAAATATGTTTTTTAAAACAAATATTTCCGAAAATCATAACAGACATAAAAATTCAACAAAAATTATTGCATAACCTGGCGCAAAAAAAGTTCGAATCAACAAAAACTGAAAGAGACTCCTAAATAGAGAGGTTGAGTTTCATGGCGACGAAAGTGAAAGCAAAACACAGTTGAAAAAAAACCTTTTTGTTGTTTGATTTGAGTCTCTAAAACAAACAGGTATACACTGAAATCTTCATCTAGGTTTCCTGTAATGCGTCCTGGGGAAATAATTGAGACCTATTATTGTGAGGTATATGGCGTACAACAACAAAAAAAAGACAAACACAGGCCAAACCAAAAAATTCTCAACATTTTGACATTTTGCGATTTAACTGAGTCTCAGTCCAAAAAGCAAAAACTATTCAACATATCCAGATGGGCCTTTCACCATCGTTGTTCAATTTCGATAAATTTGTTTCTTTCAATTGGTTTTGTCAAAAAAGTGATAATTCGACAAGGAAACAAAATGAACTCTTAAAAAATGCAGTTCTACTAAAAAATAAAAAAAAGAAGACGCGTAGTATCAAAGAAAACTTTAGTTGAATATAAAACGTTACCAACATTATTTTGCAGAGAAAATTGTTTTCCGCCTGTTTTTACCGAGACTGCGCACGAATTTGAGAGAAATAAGATAAAATATGGGCAACGTTCAACAAATCACCGATACTTTCTTAAAACAAGTAGATTCGAAGTCATAACACACATTAGGTTACAACTGAAAGAGTTGTCGAGGTTAATTCATACCTCCTGGAAAGCTAAATTGAACTTTGATTGAGGAGGTTAATCATTGAGATACAAAAGGTATAACAAATGAAAGCAAAAATCAAGAAGTCCAATTCTTTTTTACAAAAACAATTGGTCAGAGCCATAAAAGCCATGAGCTTATTTCTGAAACCTGAATAGAATCCTGTCGGGCCTCATTATTTTTAAGTATTTTTTGTCAGTAGTTGAGGCTTGATTTGAAATTCTTGTCAGTAAATTGCATAAAAAAACATTTACATTTAAATATTATGAAAAAAAGCCGCGTCCCATTAAAATCTGAGAAATTTTTATCGTAAGAATTCATGTTGTGATAAAAATCAACGCGTTGAATTGTTCAATTCATTGCGAAATATGATCAATTTTCAAACAAAATTTTTCAGCTTGTCAAAAATAAATAATGCTTTTTGTGTAATTATCCAGTTTAAATTTGCAAAATGGCAAAACTACACTTCTAGAAGACTCCTAAAGCCAGCAGGAGTACAACTAGCTATTTTTCAAGCTTGACTACATTATGGCTGCAGTTTTAAGGTGTCTACTTCCAGCAAAATTAAAGCAAGTTGGTTAAAAATGCAAATTTGGTTCCATTTTTGATGAAAAAATTCTGAAATTTGAAAAATTTAGCACATATTCGAGCCAAAAACTCGGATTTAACAGTTCAGTAAACCTCCTCTATCTTTAGCGCGGAAATCAATAACACTACAGTTAACAAATTTTTAACAATATATTTTAACAACATATTTTAGCAACAGTTAACAACATATTTTAGCAAAACTGCCAAAAATTTGGCCAAAAATACCCAAAATGTGAATGAGAACAGCTGAAATACGTCTAATATTCCCAAAACTTCAATCCTCGATAACTCCTTATAAAAAGCGAAAATTGAAAAAATCTTTTTAATTCCATATTCTATGCTGGAGCGGTTTTCTAATGAAACCACTCACAACTCTCTACGATGATCATATCGATCGGCCAAAATTGTCTGAACAAAAAAAACCCAGTTGGGTATATAGTTCCTCCCCCACTAAAGTGGGTCGCAACAATTAATCTCAGATCTTGTAGCTGTGTCTAACTATAATTAAATTTGAATTTTTGAAGAGGATCTCTTCCAAGAAAAGCCTCAGACTAGATTGTGGTTCCTTGACACATGTTAACTCCTTTTTCAACCTGTCTCAGGGTCAATGTAGTATTCCATCTCTCCATCGTCACTCATGAGGTCAGCCAGTTTAGTACCCCAAAGTCTGGCTGCCACTTTGGCGTCCAGTCCCAAGTCATTACCTCCGAACAGCTGGGACAGAACAGCTGCTGCAATCAGAGCTGCACGTCTGTAAAGACCTTTCTTTCCTGCAAACAAAATAACAACAATTATTAAACAATGAACAATTATAAAATTCAACCATGGCGAGAAAACGCAATTCGACGTTTAGGTCACGTGACTCTGCTTTAAGTATGTGGGAAAGTATGGTGTTTGTTTGTCGTGTTCCCACTTTTTGAGCCAGATTTTCGAAGTCACTTGTGCGTTCGAATTCACGTTTCCTTGCTTAATAAGAAACGCAACTTGCAAGTTTGAAAATTCCCAAAATTCATCTTGTACAACTTCTTGGAACTAATATAGAAACGTCTGGTAGTTTATTTTCTGGCATTGTAAGTCTTTGTAAGCATTGTCTTTTAAATGTTTCACGTGGAGTAAAAATTTCGCCTGATTAAATATTGCTCACTAGGTATTTTGGTTACAGCGAACAAGAATCCTTAAAGGTGTTGATACTATAATTCGGAATTCTTGTTGCATCAGAAATGGCCATGACTCTAACTTGAACTAATTCTACAGCTAATAAGTTTTTCTGCAGCTGATTAAAATGTTGATATGACATCGATGATAATTTCCCAATTTTGAACCTGTTGATGACTTCACTTTTGGCGCTCTCAAACTCTGTTCACTCCTCTCTCTCATTTTCACCCCTGATGCCTTTGACCAAATCGTCTGACCTCTCTGCCGACTCCTGTTACTTGAAACCTGTACTTCATTTGAACTTTCTCTGCTCAGTCTGGACCTCTGATTCTGCTTCGATCGAAAGTCTTCACGAGTTTGGGTTTTTGAAAATTGCTTTGCCGTTTTTGCTTTGTTTAGTTCTTTCGAAACTTCCATGGAATCCTTACCACTAGTTCGCTTTTCTCTGTTACTGTCCGATGCTATGTTTTGTTTTTGATCGGAAACTTGATTATTAGTTTTGTCGGTTAGTTGACCTGAATTCTGTGATTCGGCTTCCTGGCCGTTTGAAGACTTTTTTGATTCAAAACTTTTTTTGGGGTCATTATCTTTGGGAAAAGGGTCGTTTTCATTACTGGATACCGAATCCAAAATTGACAAACTTGAATTAACACCAGCTGTGTTATTTCTATCTCTCAAAGAGAGTTGATCTGAACCGGGTTTCGAGACACTTATTTCTGGGAGATGGAAAAATTTATTCTCCGTTCTTTTTGGATGACGGCCTGGGATTGCTGACTGCGAATTTCCAGTCAAAATTCCATTTTTCTCCGGATCAGATATGACCAGCATGCTCGTTCGGCACAGTTCGTAATAAGTGTCCAGAAACTGTTTACTTTGTTGACTGGTTTTGAGGATGTCAATAAACTGTGGACACTGGAGTGAGTAGTAAACAAACCTGTGATTGGTCATTCCTCTCGCTAGCACTAACACATTAATAACCAATCATAACTGGCTTACGATTCATTCAGAAACGGAAGTTAAAATGAGCTGACTTCGTTTAGAAAAAAAACGATTGACAAACTGTAAAAACAAAACGATAATAATATATTTGATTATTGTGACATTGGGAGCAGCAAAATGACAATAGACTTTTTTAAACATCTTTATTCAAGTGTTCGCAGGTGTTGAACTTATTCATTTTAGAAGAATTTCTTAGAGGTGAGCATCAAATAAAATCGCCAGTAACTCAAAAATGAGAAAAAATGGAAAATCAGATGACAGCCGGAAACTATCATATGATCAAATATTTAGCAATAAATAAGTACCAAGTGAAATCGAACTAGAGTTTGTCAAATTTAAGTTTAAAAGAATGAAAAAAATGATGGGTTGTTTGAACTATGGTGATGTCTACGTTTGAGTGACTTTACCCTTTGAGAGAAGCACTGTATCATTCCACGAGAAACGATCCTCGCTAACTGGAAATCGGGCAAACAGGTATCGAACGTATACTTGACTTTTTCTCAGAATAGAGAACCCTATTTGAGTACATAATTGTGCTCACACCACAAAATTGAACTCCTATTCAGTTAAAAAAAAGTTTGAACGTCAGCTTAAGAATATTTTGTCTTTGATTTATACACAAAGCTCTGAAAATGAGCTCATGAAAAACATCTTTTCTGAAAACTGAAGATCAATTCGGTGAAACTGTTGAGTAAAGTTGTTTCCCTTTTCCTATTGAAATAACTGATTGGTAGTAGAATGTTCTGACCCAAGCAATTTCGTTCTGATGCAGTTAGCATAATATTATAACATAACAGAAAGAACTAACAGTCTAACATAAAAATGATAGGTTTAAAGAGTACTAACCTCTTAATTTCTTGAGGAGATTTGAGCTGAGTAAGTTGCTGAAGAGAGACTTCATGTTCTCGATCACTGAAATACAATTAAAGTGAACGAAATTTTATGGTAGAAAATTTTGGGATCACTATGCTTTTAGAAAAAAAGCGCAAAGCACCAAATGGAAAATTCGGGATTGTTTCAGCTCGGCTATTTAATTCTTTTTATGACTCCAATTCGAAATTTATCGGTTGTTAAAGAAAGCGTCCTGTTTTGGTGTTAAAATAGCATGCGCTTTTTTGAGGTGGGGTGGGGGGGGGGTAATCGGATTTTGATGTTCGCTAAGCTAAACGGGGGGTAAAAACTGTAGCTGATAGGAATTACTTACATCTCTCTTTCATTTCTAGCTCGTGTCCAACATTGAGCAGTTCGTCTTTGAATTTGACAAAAGCTCCCTTTTCACCCGCAGCGTCTGAACAAACATAGTAAAGCTATATTCAATTACCAATTTGACAGCTTAAATTTGACAATGTTTGTTTGTATTTACTGTGCCCAGTTATATTTTCTTATTTGTTACTATTGGCAACGTGTTCAATTTACGGGTGGTTAGTTAGAGTTATAACTTTTAGATTTAATGTTTTTTTAAACAATTTATGTTAAGTAGTCCCAACAGGTAGCTTCTGTGTTTAATTTTGGAATCATCTTGATATGGGGAGGGGGGAGAGGGAGAGGTAAGACAATTGAGTGAACAGAACATAAAATTGTTTATTGTTACTCAAAATTAGCTATCCTTCAGTAATTGTAAAAATCTCTAATACCTTTGAAGACGGAGTTGTTTTTGACTGCAATCGGGTTCTCTTTCTTCTTGATGACCTTGGCTGCCTTCAGCCCACTGTTCACTGCAGTTGTCACCCCCGCTGCAGTTTCGGGAATTCCAGCTGAAAATCAACTTTTTTAAAAATTAAACAGTCAAGTTTCGGGAGATAAATGTGAAAGTAGCTTACGTAATGAGGCGAACATGTCGACAGTTTTGTTTCCGACAGCAGGAGTGGAACTTTGTGATTCAGACGACTGTTGTCTCTGAGTGCTTGGAGGTCCTTTCGGTCTAAATCAGTGATACTTTGAAATATATTCAAATTTTTGCAATGAAATGGCCAACAATTTACCTTTGAGAGTTCCACAAAATACTGTGAGTGTTGAAAAGAAAATCAAAACAAAGCACGCTGTTTCAATTTTTTTATGACGTTTTTTTACGTTCGCAACAAAAAGCATATATCTAAATTGCGAAATTGGAAATTTGAAATGGTTCAATTTCGCGATCCAAACACTGCGTTTTGATTTTTTCACTATAGTACCCAAAAGTGTCAACTTTGACAACAAAGTACAATTTATTATCAATTGTTATTCCAAGGTAACGTATTGAATCAATGTTTTCCACTCTTTCTTTATCTATTTTAATATGTTATTTTTTGCAGTAAATTTTACTTTTCCCAAAAAACATTGATTTTGTTTTCTCAGTATTGATTGCTAATTTATTTTTTTAGTTAACCACTGATTTGAGTTTTTTAATTGAGTTTTGTGTTTCATCACAATATCTTCGGCTCTAGCTGAAGTTTCATTCACTGTTTCGTCTTCGAAAAATATGATATTAGATTCAAAATTAGTTAAATTGCCAACATCTTGCATATTGCTCAGAACATTCACCTAATTTGTGAAAATCAGTGGACCGAGTACCGAGCCTTGGGAACTCCAATATCAACAAAAGCAGTACGTGAAACAACTTCTGCAATTTGAACAAACTGAGAGCGGTTAGTTATGTATGATTTAAGTATATTGAAGGCATGACCTCTCAAACCAATATTATAACATTTGCCTAATAGTACTGTATGCTCTACCGTATCAAAAACTTTTTTGCAATCCAGGAATGTGCAAACAGAAATAACGGATTATTCAGATAATTTTTGTCGGAGGAGTTCAATCAGAAACAAAACAGCGTCAACTGTACTTCTTTTGGCCCTGAAACCGAACTGAGAGCTTGAGAGCAGACTAAATTTCACTAAAAAGAAATAATTCTTCCCTGAAGCAATTTCTCGAAGAAATTTGCTATCTTTGGTAATAAGGAAATAGGCCTAAAATTTGACGGTATACTCTTATCTCCAGATTTGTGAAGTGGGAAAACTTTTGCAATTTTAAGACAATCAAGGAACACGCCAAGATTGAAACGTTCATTGAACCATTTCTATAGAAAAAGGCTCAGCACATTAGAAATTTTCCTGATGCAGTAGTAATTGAGGTCATAACACTCCTCACTGCACTTATTCGGAGCATTATTTTTGATATCAAAAACTTCCTTGTCTGTAATATCTGGAAGAAACATAGACTTCTCTGTTTTATCGGTTGTTTTTAGAAATGATTTTGCTGGTAAATGCGCATTCATTTTTCTCCAAACTGATGTAAAAAATTCATTTAAATGGTTGACTTCTTCTTGGTATTTTTTTTCTCAATTTTAAATTTGTTTGCTTGTTATGTCACCATAAATTTTGAAGCTTCGGTTTGTGTTTGCTGCATACTTTTCAATTTGAATTAGATGAAAAATCTTCACTTGGCCGATTTTGATTGACCTTGGAGTGCTTACTTCCACAATTTTTTCTTTGATGTTGCGTTTTTGACTTCGTTGTCAATCCAGATCTTGTCGTCTTAGGTAAAAAGTGATCTAATGCTTCTTGAACAATTCTTTGTGAACATTTGAATTTATTATCAATTCCTTTTCCAATAAGGTCAATTTGTTTTAATCGCTGCCATAGAACGAAACTAATTTTTTTCTGTAGAAATAGATTTTCTGGTTTTGCCCGATTTCTTGATTGGAAAAAAAAATTCTGTTTCGAAATTTATTTTATTCGCCAATTCAAGGAAAAGCGAATAGTGATCAGTTATTATTGTTCTTTGTCTGGTTGCATCTGATTCAAAATTTGTAAAGAACAGATCAATATAAGAACTTGAATTTTTTGTTTCTCTTGTAATGAAGTTCTCACTTACAAAATTAAATCAATTGTTTGGGTCAGTTCCCCTAAATCGGATTGTTTGTTTCCTTTGCATAGATAATTCACATTGAAGTCACCGCACAGCACATGCAGGCTTTGTGGATCGCTAACATATTGTTCCATCTAAGTACTAAGAACGTCAAAAGTAGCAATCGTGGTGGCATTAAGCGGTATATAAACACAATTCATTGATAATTTTTTTGTTCCAATACTGAAGTAAACACTGACCGCTTGTATTTTATTCAGGTTTAGAGACCCACGAATTTTAACAGTAATTTTTTTTGTACAAAAATTGCAATATCTCCACCTCTTTTTTCCTTGTTGCTTATAACCAGTTCATCATAAACATCTATAAGAAAAAGATTTGATGAGAACAAATCTTTAAGCCATGACTCTGTTGAGCTGATTGCTATAGGTTTTTTTTCTTATACGCAATTTGGAAAGTGAGTTCATCAAAATTTTTTGTTAGTGAACGTATGTTCTGTAGCATAAAAACCTGCTTTGTTTCGCCCAGTAACATTTTGTCGATGACGTTTGTGATAGAATAGTTCAACTACACAATCTGGGTAATCAACTTTAACTTTAATTAATGAAATCATTAACAAATTGAGTTTAAAAAATTTTTGAGAAACGAAAAAAATGTGTTCTTCTTTCCAGTTTTCTGTTCAACCATTTTGAAATATATAAAGCAAAAAATGTTAAAATTAACTTAGACGATGTCTAGTGAATTCTTTCCCCTTTTCAAAAAAAGAAAGAAATTTTATTCCCTTAAGTAAAAAAGTAACTTATTCACTGAGTGAAAGTTAGATTTTTTAGCTGCTATTTTCAATATGCAGTATTAATAAAAATATTCCGCGGAAATCACAGAACTTTTTTCTATCTCAATACTTTTGTTTCAAACTAGATGACTGCGGAATCAAGAGCAGAGTATCAAAATGAAAAATTCTTATGTTAAACTTCTTCCCCATTTTTGTTCCTTCATGAGAAAAACTTCAAAAGCTTCGGAGAGAACGATTTACCAAAAAACTGGTGCATTTGCCCCCTATATTTTTTGTTAGCAAGAAACAGCTCTTAGTTGTTCCCAGTCTACATCAACAATGTATAACATTTGTTTTAACAATAAGTTTAGCAAATAAATACGAAACAAAAAAAGTTGAGTTCCTTGATCAAATATCAGTTATAATCCTGTAGTCTTGCGCCAGAGTGTTTTTTTAGCTTTGCAATTGTTTTATTTTGTTTCTCTGCAGTGGGGCAAAACTCTTCCTTGTCGTCACAATTGTTTCTTTTTCGTTTGACAACATTAAGATTATCCAAACCGTCAATTTCATTAACTCTGACGAGTTCGTTTTTTCCTCTACCATTATCTACTAGCTAGATTATCATATATCTAAATTGTGAAATTGGAAATTTGAAATGGTTCAATTTCGCGATCCAAACACTGCGTTTTGATTTTTTCACTATAGTACCCAAAAGTGTCAACTTTGACAACAAAGTACAATTTATTATCAATTGTTATTCCAAGGTAACGTATTGAATCAATGTTTTCCACTCTTTCTTTATCTATTTTAATATGTTATTTTTTGCAGTAAATTTTACTTTTCCCAAAAAACATTGATTTTGTTTTCTCAGTATTGATTGCTAATTTATTTTTTTAGTTAACCACTGATTTGAGTTTTTTAATTGAGTTTTGTGTTTCATCACAATATCTTCGGCTCTAGCTGAAGTTTCATTCACTGTTTCGTCTTCGAAAAATATGATATTAGATTCAAAAGTAGTTAAATTGCCAACATCTTGCATATTGCTCAGAACATTCACCTAATTTGTGAAAATCAGTGGACCGAGTACCGAGCCTTGGGAACTCCAATATCAACAAAAGCAGTACGTGAAACAACTTCTGCAATTTGAACAAACTGAGAGCGGTTAGTTATGTATGATTTAAGTATATTGAAGGCATGACCTCTCAAACCAATATTATAACATTTGCCTAATAGTACTGTATGCTCTACCGTATCAAAAGCTTTTTTGCAATCCAGGAATGTGCAAACAGAAATAACGGATTATTCAGATAATTTTTGTCGGAGGAGTTCAATCAGAAACAAAACAGCGTCAACTGTACTTCTTTTGGCCCTGAAACCGAACTGAGAGCTTGAGAGCAGACTAAATTTCACTAAAAAGAAATAATTCTTCCCTGAAGCAATTTCTCGAAGAAATTTGCTATCTTTGGTAATAAGGAAATAGGCCTAAAATTTGACGGTATACTCTTATCTCCAGATTTGTGAAGTGGGAAAACTTTTGCAATTTTAAGACAATCAAGGAACACGCCAAGATTGAAACGTTCATTGAACCATTTCTATAGAAAAAGGCTCAGCACATTAGAAATTTTCCTGATGCAGTAGTAATTGAGGTCATAACACTCCTCACTGCACTTATTCGGAGCATTATTTTTGATATCAAAAACTTCCTTGTCTGTAATATCTGGAAGAAACATAGACTTCTCTGTTTTATCGGTTGTTTTTAGGAATGATTTTGCTGGTAAATGCGCATTCATTTTTCTCCAGACTGATGTAAAAAATTCATTTAAATGGTTGACTTCTTCTTGAGATGGTATTTTTTTCTCAATTTTCAATTTGTTTGCTTGTTATGTCACCATAAATTTTGAAGCTTCGTTTGTGTTTGCTGCATCCTTTTCAATTTGATTTAGATGAAAAATCTTCACTTTGTTTTTATCAAAGTTTTTACCTTCCTGCACTGTGGTTTGTATTCGTTATTGGCCGATATTGATTGACCTTGGCCGATATTGATTGACCTTGCGCATTCATTTTTCTCCAGACTGATGTAAAAAATTCATTTAAATGGTTGACTTCTTCTTGAGATGGTATTTTTTTCTCAATTTTCAATTTGTTTGCTTGTTATGTCACCATAAATTTTGAAGCTTCGTTTGTGTTTGCTGCATCCTTTTCAATTTGATTTAGATGAAAAATCTTCACTTTGTTTTTATCAAAGTTTTTACCTTCCTGCACTGTGGTTTGTATTCGTTATTGGCCGATATTGATTGACCTTGAAGTGCTTACTTCCACAATTTTTTCTTTGATGTTGCGTTTTTGACATCGTTGTCAATCCAGATCTTGTTGTCTTAGGTAAAAAGTGATATAATGCTTCTTGAACAATTCTTTAAGAACATTTGAATTTATTATCAATTCCTTTTCAAATAAAGTCAATTTGTTTTAATCGCTGCCATAGAACGAAACTATTTTTTTCCTGTAGAAATAGATTTTCTGGTTTTGCCCGATTTCTTGATTGGAAAAAAAATTAATTCTGTTTCGAAATTTATTTTATTCGCCAATTCAAGGAAAAGCGAATAGTGATCAGTTATTATTGTTCTTTGCCTGGTTGCATCTGATTCAAAATTTGTAAAGATCAGATCAATATAAGAACTTGAATTTTTTGTTTCTCTTGTAATGAAGTTCTCACTTACAAAATTAAATCAATTGTTTGGGTCAGTTCCTCTAAATCGGATTGTTTGTTTCCTTTGCATAGATAATTCACATTGAAGTCACCGCACAGCACATGCAGGCTTTGTGGATCGCTAACATATTGTTCCATGTAAGTACTAAGAACGTCAAAAGTAGCAATCGTGGTGGCATTAAGCGGTATATAAACACAATTCATTGATAATTTTTTTGTTCCAATACTGAAGTAAACACTGAACGCTTGTATTTTATTCAGGTTTAGAGAGCCACGAATTTTAACACTCATTTTTTTGTACAAAAATTGCAATATCTCCACCTCTTTTTTCTTTGTTGCCTATAACCAGTTCATCATAATCATCTATAAGAAAAAGATTTGATGAGAACAAATCTTGAAGCCATGACTCTGTTGAGCTGATTGCTATAGGTTTTTTTTCTTATACGCAATTTGGAAAGTGAGTTCATCAAACTTTTTTGTTAGTGAACGTATGTTCTGTAGAATATAAACCTGCTTTGTTTCGCCCAGTAACATTTTGTCGTTGGCATTCGTGAGAGAATAGTTCAACTACACAATCTGGGTAATCAACTTTAACTTTGAACAATGAAATCATTAACAAATTGAGTTTAAAAAAATTTTGAGAAACGAAAAAAATGTGTTCTTTTTTCCAGTTTTCTGATCAACCATTTTGAAATATATGAAGCAAAGAATGTTAAAATTAACTTAGACGATGTCTAGTGAATTCTTTCCCTTTTTCAAAAAAAAGAAAGAAATTTTATTCCCTTAAGTAAAAAAGTAACTTATTCACTGAGTGAAAGTTAGATTTTTTAGCTGCTATTTTCAATATGCAGTATTAATAAAAATGTTCCGCGGAAATCACAGAACTTTTTTCCATCTCAATACTTTTGTTTCAAACTAGATGACTGCGGAATCAAGAGCAGAGTATCAAAATGAAAAATTCTTATGTTAAACTTCTTCCCCATTTTTGTTCCTTCATGAGAAAAACTTCAAAAGCTTCAGAGAGAACGATTTACCAAAAAACTGGTGCATTTGCCCCCTATATTTTTTGTTAGAAAGAAACAGCTCTTAGTTGTTCCCAGTCTACATCAACAAAGTATAACATTTGTTTTAACAATAAATTCAGCAAATAAATAAGAAACAAAAATAGTTCAGTTCCATGTTCAAATATCAGTTATAATCCTGTAGACAGCGTAACCAGGATTCTATCATCTGACTTGCATGTGCGTATATCATCTTCTACCACTGCGTTGCCCTTTCTCGTCAAACCTTTATTTCGTTGTTGTGTTTATACAAGAACTTTTCCACTTTTTTGTGTAAATTATGCCTTGAATTTTTGTAAGGTTGGCGGCTCTTAGCGATCAAATTTTCAAATTTTGACGGCATTAAACGCTAAAAATTGCAATTCTGACAATTATTGTCCAGATTTGCCGCCTTTCTTTTAATGTTTAGCGCCGACACAATAACTGGGGAGGCTGATTTTAGAAATAAAATGCATAGAGTGAAAAACTGAAGTGTCGCAATTTGGTACTATACCTTAGTGGTGATATGATTAAGATAAATTTTTTCACCTGTCTGATACAATCTTCTGTCGTTTCTTCATGACAGCTTCCTTTGCAGCATGTTCTTTTGCCTCTAGTTCAGCCTGCACTTTCTTAGCCTCTTCCTCCTCTTTGAGTCTCCGTTCCTCTGCTAGTTTGGCTTCCTTCGCTTGCCTATTCAAACAATTCACACTAATTCACAAAAATTGGAATGTTAATAGAAATAAAAATAAACAAACACAAAAACTATTAGTCACCCCCCCGCACCCAGCAGATTGGGAGGCGTATTTCTGCGTGTTTGATTTTATCTCGTACTATTCATAAATGACACTAGAGTAGGCACAAACAGCATGGAGGGAGGGGGAAGGGGGGTGTTTGGCAGATTCAAATCATGAATTTGCATCGCGTGTTGAGGACAACGACGAAAAAACGACAATATTTTGTAAGAAATTGTAGTTTTCGTCATTTTCGTCGTTTTTGTCGTCGTTTTCTTCGTTTTCATTAGTTTCCGTCGTTTAAGTCGTCTTTTAAGTGTGAGAAATCATAGTTTCTTCGTCGTTTTTTTGTCGTTTCTTACGTCAATTTTTTTTTCAAAAGAAATCGTCGTTTTTGATCTTTTTTTTTGTCGTTTAATTGCTCTTGAACTAGTTTTTTTTCTATTAGATCGTTATGGCAAACTTGTATTATGACCTGATAGCGCAGTGGTTAGAGCATCAGGTAATGAATCGCGAAAGCATTGGTTCGAATCCCAGCGTGATCCCGGTTTTGCGTCGTTTTTTGAAAAAAAAAAACGATCATTTCCTACATAAAAATAACGACGAAATAACGAACAAAACGACGATTACCACTTAAGGGCTTTGATCGTTTTTGTCTAATAAAAACGATTAAAAACGACGATTTCTTACAAGTGAAAAACAAAATTCCTCAACACGGGATCTATAAAGTTTAAGAAGCTCTTAGCCAAAATTACGGCTTGTTTTTCGGGTGATCCTCGCATTCTGAAACTGTTAAATTAATATTTGAACTTGAAACAGTATACTCACTTTTCCTCCTCCTCTTTTTTCCTAAAACAAAATGATCCCCTTTTAAGTAGTGTCACTCAAGCATGTAACGTGTACAAGAAATTGTTAATTTTGGTGTCACAAACAAAAAACAATTGGAGAAAGAAATAACTATTGTATCAAAAGTTGGGTGCCGGTCATATGTCTTAGCTTAGATCAGTTCCGCTTGAATCGAGATACAGTAGTTAAAATTAAATTTAGTACTGAATTGAAGTATTTTATGGCATTTAAAATCATATTCCTATTACCAGATACTGAATCAGATTCCTATTAACTCAAGTTGAGAATTTCCAACACTAACTTGAGCTGTTCCTTCTGCTCCTTCTCTTGTTTCTTTTTGTCCTCCTTTTCTTTCTGTTCACGCTTTTTCTCCTCCTCCACCAGATCCTTCAGTATCTTCGTCTCATCCACTGTAGCCCCTCCCCACTCATCACCACCCGCTTCATCTTAACCACAAACACATATTTCGAAGCACGTCTCTGACATCTCAGGTTTGGAAACCGGATCTGTTCCAGTTGTGTCCTCGCTAGTTTAGTGGGTACATATTTTGTGAAACCCCCTAGCGCGCGTGCCTTATTTTTACATAACAGTTTACATAATTTACTAGGTAACATTCTTGGTTTGGGTGGGTAACTTTCCTGGGGGGGGGGGGGGGGGGGGGGGGGGGGGGAGGGTATTACAAACCTATGAAATCTTACGATTGCGTCAATTTTAATTCCCGGGGTAAAGTTTTTCAATTAAGAGTTGAAAAGAGTTTATTGGCTGGCGTTACATTGCAGAGGTTAAAAACAAGAGCAGTAGATACTTAACCACACTTAAAAAATTCACTTTACTTTACTCAAAATCACTTTTTAAAAAACTCAACAATCACACCACAAAAAATAGATAATCGTAATCGAATAATAATTTATATTGCAACTGTGCTTCTACATATGTTACCTTTGAATTGAACTGCTGACTTTGCAAAAAGAAATCTTTATTTAACTAAACAAATTTCAGACTTTGAGCAATTAACAGGAATCAATTGTGACAAACATAGAAGAAGCTTGCAACTGTTTCAGCAAAAAATTCTTAATCTCTCGTCATAAGCTCGTCAATATTGAGTTTGTATGAATAATTTCTATATTACTGTTATTTTGGAGAAACACACCACTCTCAAAAAATTAAGTGTCATTTATTTTCCTTACTTCGTTCCAAAATAAACTGTTCTGGAAAAAACTGGAAGAAAAATTCGGGTGTCCACATATTAAATTTACTTGTAATCTATATCTCCACATCCACAATCAAAGGACTAACTCGGACTTGATTCTCAGAGCCTTTCTGTGCTGAGACAACACATTTCAAGAGTACAAATTTAAATCAGTACTGAAACGTGGCATCTCCATAATATTCTAGGTTTTTTTGAGTAGGTTTTCTTCATTATGTTTATATTGAGGTCATAGAGTTCGCCCAGGTGAATTTTATCCTTTATTGATTGAAAATTTCTCATGCGCTGAAGTTAAAGGTGAACAGCATAGTGTCTTACTTTTTACCTACAATAGTTATCAATGTAATAAACACGCTCTTTATTCTCAAGCTAGTTTGTAGGTAATTAGCACAAAGCCCACTTAGTTTATTGGCGATGACGTGCTACGCAAGTTAAATGTTACAAGTATTCCCGAGAAAATTTGAATCGAATATAAAGCAAAACTTGTCAGCAGGGTTTGGCTTAGCATACTATTTTCCAGGTTTATAATTTTTACTCAAAAATTAAGACTATCCAGTGTAAACTGCGACATGAAGAAAGTAATGGCCTTCCGGAACACAATGTCTTTAGACTGATTCAGAGCTCATTTGTTCTGGCACCAACCACTGTCCATAAACATTTTTTTTCTTGAACTGTTCATTTTAAGATGATATTAATCGCTTCGTAAGCAGTAACCACTAAGGTTAATACAGTTATCATTTTCATATTGCTTGTCTGATCATCCTTTCCGTTGGAAAGCAAAATAAATGTGGTAGCGAACGTGACGTGTGCATAGATCACAAAAGACATCTAGATGATCGTCTATGAATTCCTCTATCTCATATGGTTTTCATTAACAAAGTACCTGTTTTTTTAGGAGCTGGTAAACGTTCTTCTGGGTTTGTGTTTTAAACATAATGTTAGGATCAATTACTTAAGGTTAATGCACCGATTTTTTTCAATTTCCTTGGATCCATGCAAGTATTAGACTAGAAAACAAGCTATGATTTCTATGACTTCATATTTTATCCTTGTAGAATTATCGGGAAAAGTCAACCCGGGTTAAAACTCTTCTTCATGTTTTACGAAAAATAAATGTAAGCGGAATTCATTATTTCACATTGGCCAAAATCCAAACAAAGAAAGTTTTATGATTTCAGATCAACAAAAAAATATGAACTTGAAAATGAAAATTAGCAAAATTCGCAAACAATGCATAATTTTTTTCGTGCTAAAAGTGGCGACTGTTCTGTGAGCTTTAGCTAGAATTTATAAACATTGTATCTGTTCAATTGTAGATCTCACAAGATATCCGTTACCAACTTAATACTGGAATCGAGCAAAAAACACCATAACAAATTTCTTTATTTTGATAAATACAACTTTCTGTACGATAATGGATAAATTTTTATCGTTAATTTTCGTGTCTTTGCGTTACTTTCAAGCACAGGAAATGCTGAAAGCGATTATCTCAACAAAACTTTATTGTGCAATGTTAAATGACACTACAATAATATTAACACATTTTGCATGACGGCTGTCACTTTCTTGAATGCCGCAAAGCTATAGATTCGGGTAGAATTTATACATTAGTTTAGTTTTGGGGTTAAATCGTGTCAAATTGACTGATTTGGGTTAAATTCACATGCAATGCTATCAAGACCAAAACGATATGGCCGGATAAAATAAGAAAAAACAAAGATGATTGAAATGAATTGGGTTATGGTCCGATGAGAACAGAAAACAGTTGGTTAAGTTAAAAAGGAGAGACAGCCAAATACTTCAAAATGGTTTAGCAACTTTTAGGCCTCGACCTAAAAATTCGCTCTCACTACTAACCATCACTCGGAGCTGTCGAAACAGTTGTGCTTTGAATTGTTGAAGCAGCACGCGATTCTAGTTTCGGTTTAGCGCCCTGTTTCTGCTTAGTGACGTTCTTACTTCCCGTTGAGGACGTTTTTGACTTCTTCTTTTGCTGGTCTGCCGATACTGATGACGACACGATTGATCTGGACTTCTTGTCGTCAGTCGATTCTGGTGTTCAAACAGCCGATCAATCGTTAAGCAGAAGTTTTGTTCAAAGATTTGGCCCAAAATCTACTGGGTGGAAATCAAAAATTTGACTGGTTTGTCTGATAATAATTGAATTGTCGACAAAAGCCTAAGATTTGCAAATTTTGAAGATGAAAATTTTGTTTCAACCTCATTGGCCGCCTTTCACAGCCATTTCGACGCAATTTTTATAAACTCTAACAATTTAAAATTTATTATACCACTCCCGCCTCGACCCACTGCAAGATAGTTTGTTCAAGCCAAGTCCCGTTTATATTTCAAACCGATTCATTACTGTATCGTGGATAAAAGAAAAGTAATTATATCGGAGCAAGACAGGGGGGGGGGTAAAAGGATGTACCTATGTATTAACATTAGGTATAGCCTATTTTCGTCCAATTTCCAAAGATGTACCTAAAAAGAGAGTGAGAACAATAGACCTGTCATCTTATCGTAATTACCCAGGGGTAATTATCTTAATTACCCCAGGGAAATGCATCCGCTCTAATGCACTTCAGCTAATCTTATTTACTTAACCTTTTTTGAAAGGAAATAATTATTTTTATGTTTTTTTTTATTTTTCTATTTTTCCACTTTTCAATTTTTGAAGTTTTTTTATGTAAATTTTTTTATTTTAAATTTATTTTTTTTAAAATTTAATTAAATCAATTTTGGATGAAAAATGTCTTTTTTTTCGTAAGGTTTTTGATGAAAAATGCATAATTTGAAATTTTCTTTTTTTTCCATTTGTTGATTTTCGAAAAAAATAGTTTTCATTTTTTTTCGAAAATTTTGAGTTTAATTTAAAAAAATAATTATTTTTATAGAAATGTTAATTTTTTAAAAATATTTTTTATTTAAAAACAAAGTTGTTTTTTACCTAAGGTTTGTAACAAAAAATGCATATTTTTTTGTTTTTTTATTTTTCTATTTTTCCATTTTTCAGCTTTTGAATTTTTTTTATGTAAATTTTTTAAATTTTTTTGAAAAAGAAATCGTTTTTCTTAAAACATATTTCCTTCAAAAATGTCATTTTTTACATAAGGTTTTTAACAAAAAATGCAGATTTTGATGTTTTTTACTTTTCTATTTTTCCATTTTTCAGTTTTTGAAGTTTTTTTAATGGAATTTTTGTTTTGAAAAAAAAATCGTTTTACTGAAAATAAATTTCTTTCAAATATGCGTTTTTTACATAAGGTTTTTAACAGAAAATGCAAATTTTGCGGTTTTTTATTTTTCTTTTCCATTTTTCAATTTTTGAAGTTTTTTTATGTAAAAGTTTTACATTAATTTTTTTTTTTTGAAAAATGTTTTACTATAATGAATTTTTTTAACCAATCATATCATTCGTATAATCTATGTTAAAATAAGCTGGGACCGAGAAACTCTGTTCTATTTGTGTTTTGTCTCAGTTGAATATCAGTGGTCTTAAAAAAATGCAAAATACTCCAACACTTCCTTTTCTTCCTTCAACATCTTTTCTTTCGACATTTCATTCTGATCTAGATTTCGTTCCCATCAAAGAGGAAGAAAAATTTAGAACAACAGTAACTGATAACAAAATCGAATTATCCTTTGAGGTGGATTGCACAAGAGTAACAATAAAAACACAGACTACTAGCTTAACACTTCCAAAAGATTTGTGGAGAACTTTAGAGGCTGCTAGACATCATAACCTCCACTTAGCAGAAGAAAAAGTCAACAATTCAGTACTTTCTCTCCCCACTTATTTCCAGGCCATTGAGAGATTTCGAAAAGAACAAGGATTTCATCCACTTAAAGACTGCAAAGGTATTTTGTTCCCGTACTCTCGTGAAATAAATTTCTACGGTGTATGGTGGGTAGAAGACATGTTCTCCAAACATGCTGATACAATTTCTACAAAATCAGAAACCTTCGATCTTCCCAATTTCCGAGATCTTATTCTTCTCCTATCCAAGAAAATGACAATGATGAGAACCAATCACTTCATCAAAATGTTCCTTTCTCGAACTACAGGTGCTCTCCAATATAAGTCTTAACAGTTGCTTGTATTCTTTGCTAAATTCTCCCTCACGTGACAACATTTGTCACGTCACGTGATGTTACTAAAATTAGAAATGACATAACTATTACGTCATGATGAACACTCAAATCTCATTGGTTACGACTGCTTTTACGTGATCTCATTGGTTACGATGTCGCAATAATTCTCGTTCTTACTAAAATTTCATTGGTTCGATTTATGAAGCTCTTTCTTGAAGATAATTCATTCATTTGTTGCTTTTCGGTTTCAATATTCAGTTACCTTATTTATTCAATTCTTCCTTTCTCGCTTTAAAAACTCATCTTTTACTTACTTCACACGCTACAGATGGATCAAAGTTCAGTCTCAGCTGACAGCAAAAAACCCTACGCCTTCCCCTTCCGCAAACGAAACCATAAGGGCAGACCAGTTATTCCTTCCTCCCAGTTTGATTATCATAATGAAAGCATATATTCTTTGTATAATGATACCAACGTGAAAGTTGAGGACACTGTTTGCAAACCAAATGAGGATCACCAAGGAAACAACAACCTTTGGTCTTTCCAAGAATACAGCGACCGGAAATTTCAAATCAGCATCCCAGAGGAGACTATCAACACAAGCTCGAATTGGACCCACTTGAAAGTCTTTCGCGAAAATGTCGAAGGTGAATTTGTTCTACATCAGTTTCTGATGCTGTCGGTCTGGGAATTGAAAATTTTCATTCAAAAATTACCTGAGATGTTGAAAGAAGCACTACAATTTGAACCCTCAGAAGTTACTGCAAAGTTGATGATTGACGAAACTTTGTTCCAGCCAACTGATGTGGAGGAAAAAGCAAAATTCGATGTGTTCTGGGAATTGAGTGAGACTGCTAGGCGAAAAGTATGTGTGACCAGAACGTTTTACCAAGATGATCCGAATCGATGTTATTTCACCATCAAGCTCTTCACTCGAGGGACTGAAAAGGACAGTTTTAGAAGGAAATGCTTCCTTTCTGTCAGAATTGGGGAGTTGCAGAAAATAAATCGAATGAGCAATTAAATTATTTCAGTGCTGAACAAAGTCAAAAACCAGACAAAATCGAAAAGTGCATAGAAGTAATTGTAAATTTTTATAATGTATGTGATGTCTGTATTTATTCACTTTTTGAATTAAATACTTTCAGAACAGTTGCTTGATATGAATATTGAGGAAATTGTAGAGTTCGAAAAAGAAATCAGTCAACTTTTTGTTGGAAATACAAAAAGGAAAAATTATTTTTTGGCTGTCTGTCGAAGTTTTGACAAAAATGTAGATCTAGACAAAATCAACAGAGAAGTTCCCTTTGGAGGACTAATAGGGGTTGGCGATTCAAAG
>NC_134474.1:560181-677934 GCF_964194025.1 Convolutriloba macropyga | reverse complement strand
CTCGAATAATTTTTTTTCCTGAAAATGTGAACTTTCTGATGGCGGAAATTCGTTTTTGACCCATTTCTTTTTTTAAAAATGCGAATTCAGACCTGGAAATGGTTTTTATTGCTAATTTCATTAAATAACTGAGCTCAATTTTTTTTGAAGTTAGCGTTGCATTGGGCCCCGTTTTGCTATTTAAAGCTTAAGGGGCTTGATCAGGTCTATATTCCTAGAGCGACTTCATCTGGATTTATCACGACTGAAAATGAGACCAACCTATTCCAATTTCAGAAACTCAAGTTTTCTTGGCTAGGCCAATCGTAATTTCTATGTTAGGTCGTTTTCAGTTCCTATCTTGAAACAGGAGAAACGGCAGTGAGCTAATTAATGACGTCCGAAATAGCCATAGTAGCTAATGAATTTTGGAGTTTTGTTTGAGCACTAGTTTTTGAGTTTTGTTCTCATATTTTAAAGAATTAGAATTCAAACAGACCCATGTCGGAGGTTTAAGTTTGTCGTCGTTTATGGCGGAGACCATATTTGAACGCACCCCAGGGGGTACGCTGCCCCACGCATGCGTTAAATAACCCAGGTTGAGGTGCCATCCGGAATAGACCTCTGATCAGACCGTGCCAGACGAAAGTAACCGCTGATCAGACCGTGCCAGACGAAGTTGACCTCTGATCAGACTAATGTGCGCTCAAAACACCGTGTGCGCTGAATGTGCGCTCAAAATGGTCCCTGATCATACCATTCCCATCCGGAACTGATCTCTGATCAGACCCAAATCAGACCATTGTCCAGACGATTTTGCGACCATGGCCCAGGCGATTGTGCGCTTCAGATGACCCCTGATCAGACTATTCCCATCCGGAACCAAAACCCAGACCCTGTAATTATGGTCTGGGAACACAACGTGTGCGTTGGACTTCGGATGATCAGAGGTCACTTCCGGATGGCACCTCAACCTGGGAATACATGGCCGATGATTCTTGCTTAACGAGCAGCATTCTCGCACACAGATACTTAAGGTCGCGCAACATTAACGCACCAGCTGGAGCCTGTTTTCCGGAAGAGAATGAAAGTGAGGCCTGTTTACCTGTGGTTCGTAGACTATGTCCAATCTGTCGTGTCCAGACTTAGTGTGGACTTTTGTACCCACTCCCCGGCTGAGGAGGGAAAAGCCACTGCCTCCAAGGGGCATACTCCTATTACTTATATAACCACTAGTTATAACTACTATGACAACCAGTTAGTAATGAAATAATTGATTATAATGGTTTCATTTAAAATTTATAAAGTAAGCAGAATTTATGGGAAAGAATGAAAAATGGTCTCAAATAACTTGCATCAGTTCTAACTAGTAATGACTAACAACTAATAATGAACGAATTGTTGATTTAAATGATCAAATAGAAAATTTTTACAAAAAACTACAAGAAAATTGGATTTCGATAGTAAAGACAAACGACCAAGCTCGATTTCATACTACATGATAGAAAAAATCCATACTTTAAAACGCAATGTGCATTTGATAATGAAAATGGTCAATTTGATTCGAATAAAGTGAACAGTTCATGTTTAGAGCTAATTAAACGCATGGTTTAAAATACACACACATTATAACGAGTAATATTGTTATTACTGTTCTTTATTATGTGTACTCAAATCTCGAACATAAATTGGTCTCAAATTCGGCTCATAATAAATAACATATAAATTTTTTAATTTCTTGAAAGCTTATCAAGCCTGTAGCGGCAAATTTTGTTGTGAAATTAAAATAATTTGGAATGTTTAAATTTGTTTTTCGTATTTGAGAAGCTTTCTAAGAGAAATAACAAGTAGATAAAGACTACTATCGCCACTTATTTTAACCGCGACAATTTTATCTTGAATTTCAAAAAAATGAAACACTTTCAAGGAAAATCAAGGAAGGCTGATAGTTAAATCAAAGATGCAAATAAATAAACGGTGGAAAAATCTGCAACCAAATAAATAAACGTTCTGGTGCGTTTTGAACAAAACGTTGGTTCTTTTCATTTCATGACAAAAGATGTTTTTCTATTTATGGCATGTAGTAAAATACAGTGGATACACAATCACGTATTTCATCAGTTAAACGTTGGCAGCATCAAAAAGATGATGTTTCTCTTTCTACATCAACAAAATGTGTTGTCAACCTAACAGTTTTCACACTGATATTTGTTCCGAACACACTTAATCACCATCGATATTATTATCGTAGAGGGTTCACATATTTTCACGACCCATGTTTTAAGACTACAGTTGTTTGCGTGCGTGAAAACTGGTTACACTAAACCAATGTAGTTCAAATTTGAGTAAAAATAATTCTTTTTCCACTACTAAAGTATATTCAACGCATTCTGTTGGTAGTTCTGAATTTTTTCACTGCATTCTGCTGGTAGCGCTGAATTTTTTTTGCAACGAATTCTGTTGGTAGCGGTGAATTTTTTTCACCGCTTAAGTGGTGAAAGAAAATTTTTCACTGCTACCAGCAGAATGCGGTGAAAAAAATTCACCGTTAAAACTTCAAATCTAACAAAAATTCACCGCTAAATTCAACACCTATCTTAAATTCACAGGAAATATCATTGAAGTAAGTGACAGAAGAAGTTGAAGACAGTGCAACAAGAGGTTTATGACATGTAGGTTCGAGCCCCGGTATGTTAGTCCTTTTTTGTAAGAAATCCAGTGAATACGCTGAAAATAAAGTTTCACCGCTAGAATCCAAATCTTACAAAAATTCACCGCTTTCTCCGCATTCAACGCAATAAGATGCGGCCGCTTAGCGGTGAAAAAGTTTATTTTTAACACCGCCTTTCACTGCTAATCTTACACTTTTCTTACCAAATCTTGACCCGGGTGCTTTTAAAATATGGGCGAAAGAAAATGGACTAATTGCATTATCAGAATGATTTTATTTCTACAAAACCGCAAAATTTATTGATGTCTGCCTATTTGGATATTGTCCACGTATTGATAAAGATAACCAGTGATGTGGAGTGTATATAATCATTTTTTTTGAACTGCCTGTTTTTGCTGAAAAATCAGCATTTAAAAATTTAGTGGACATTGGCAAAGTTTTGCCAATTTTTTTTTTCCAATTTGCACTGATTGATATTTTTGGTTTGATATTTTTGCACTTCTCTGGCTCAGTAATGCTGCAAACTTTGGGAAGCTTGAAAGCTTTCATCTAGCAAATTCTCATAATTTATTCCAAAAGAAAGCACCAAGTCAGTTAAATTAGCGCACTTCTCTAGAGCACTTACGTAAAACCGACTCAGATCTTAATTTACTGATAGCAGAGCTAATTGAACCCTTGACATCTACCAAACCTACTAGGAACAATTTTTGCTAACTCGAATCGATTGAACGCAATTTCTTTTATTATCAGAGTTATCTGTAAAAAAATTAGATTTTTTTGTTAGGTTAATTTATAATTTGATACCAGCTGCAATGCATAAGCTACAAATTTATTAATCTCATCATGACTTTTTACTATCCGTCTTGGCACTTTTTCGAAGTTTTGTGTCAGCGCCATTAAGAATGAGCAGGGATTTTAACTCACACTAGAGCAGTAATTTGAGTTATCGGGGGTTTGTTTCGAAGCGTAAGTTTGGTACTTTCTTTTGAAATGAAGCAAGAACAAGCAATTTTTATATTGATTGTTTTCGACTTCACAAGTAAAACTTCCACCAGTTTTTTTGTTTTTATTTGAACGTAAAACCTAATATATTCAATGTTTCTGCTCTAATAGAGCGTATTTGCTGTGTTGCACCATGCAATCAACTGCCCGCTATTGATTTCATCACTATGATTCTAAGTTTTTGTAGAAGTGTTTCTGAATACTTAGCTTTTGCTAGTATTTTTTGTTTCAGGTTTTATTATCATTTTGTTTTATTATCAACTTCAGTTTTGAATAAATGAAAATAGCTTTGAGTATGAGATCCCAAAGCTGTTGTCCTTTTTTGTGCTATAAATTGCGGCTCTGACACTATGTGTTTGATTACGTGATGAATAAGTGCTTGAGTACGTGGTTGTTCCTGTTGGTTTCTTGTAAACTTATGTTTTAGTCTCATTGTTTTTGGAAAAAATTGTAGTCATGAGATTTTAGCTGATACATAACTTATTGTATATTTTCATTTAATCTTTAGATAAAATGAACAATTTTTTGTTGTCTATAGCTCGTTCATTTTGCAGCCTAATTAATTAACCGAATCTTATTAATGAGAGGTTCAAGCAAAAATCAATTTGATTCGCCTTAGTTATTTATGGTTTTTGTAACAGTTCTTAAAACTGATAGTTTCTTGATTGAAAAATTCAAAATTATGAGTTAAGCCTAAATTTTGAAATTTTGTTTTCTGAACTAAAAGGAGGTTTATGTCAAAATAAACTGTTTCATCGGCAACTGTTTCATCATAAACTGTTTCATCGGTGTTACTTTTTGAATTTTTTAGCAACTTTCTTGATGCCTTCATGAAACAAGTTTGCTTCGGTGCGAAAGAACAACATATATTGACGACCGTCTATTGTGGCGCTTTTTAATTGAGAGCAATCAACTGCATCTGGCCTTCATAGGAAAATTAAACATTTTTCATAGATTCGAAAAGTAACGAATCAGAAATTATAGTTAAATATTCATTAACGTTTCCCCTGAGTTGACTGTTAAAACAAATAAAATGAACCAGACATAAACAAACAGTACTGATTCTATGCTACACTGACTAAAATATTTGCAAAACAGATAGAAAAAAAGTTTGAAATCATCATATCAGATTTAAAGTCTTACAAAAACGAGAATTTCTTCGATTTTTTTGGATGAAGAAGTTTTATCATTTTGCATATAGAACATATCAATCACCTTTAATTCTTGGCTCAAATGAAGCTGAATTTTGACCTCTAAAATAAGGCAATTTCAATCAAATGTTCATATATTTTTTTAAAATATCGGCGTTCTTGTTTAGGCCGCAAACAAATGAGTTTTCTGTTTTCAGTCTTTGACAAAATTCTCTGCTGCAAATACACTTTTTTATAAAAGATTTCCATATCGAACACAAACTGTCGTATTGAAAAGCGTACCTACTGGTTTTGCCAGGAGAAACTCCAATTTTTTTTATTCCAATATATTTATTTTCAATCCAAGACATTGTTCAGTTCATTGTCAAGTAGCTATCACCTCATGAGAAAATATTATTGAAAATCAAAGTTTGCTGAAATCTAAACCATTTTTGATATTTTCTGGACCCCAGTTGAAAAAATATATTTATATGCAATTTCAGCGGAAAAAAGATTTAAAACGTCTTTTTTTAAAGCAAGTATTGATTATGTTTCAGCAATGGCATGTGAAGCAGGCTTGCAATAACTGGCTACAATTATTCTCTGAAATGATATTTGTTGTTCATTTCACTGGAACCTCTAGTGGAAATTCAGTTATTTCGTAACTTGTCAAATTGTAATTAAAATCTTTTTTTAAGAAGCTGTTCTCTACAATCAATTCGTTTTGCGTGAGTTTGAACTTTTCATGACTCTAACACTAATTGGCACTGTTAAGGCTTCATGGGATATATTTTTTTATAACTTCCAACAAAAAATAGTTTGTAAAATTTTCATGACATTGGGAAGAGGTACTGATATACTCTACAAAATCATGTTTGCGGTTTTCCTTGGTTCATTGATGTCTACACTATTATCAAGTTTCACATATCTATTCCTATATTTTCAATTCTACATTCAGAATCCAGTTTTATTGCTGCGAGTTGTCTTGCTTCGGTAGTTGAGGCGAACCCAAAATTTCAAAAGAAAACTGTTTTTTTGTTCGATTTCAAGTCTTCTTTAAATGGAACCAGGTGAAAAATTTGTAGATCAGTCTTGTCTAAATGCAAGTCAATTTTTCATTGAATCTTTTTTAAATTCGTTGTATTCATTAACGAACATTATTTAATTGGAACATTTTTTAACTTTGGTTGAATTTTCTAAAAAAGTCCATAACTTCCAGATAATGAGCAAAGCCGTTTTTGGAACACCACACATCAAGTATGTGTTTATTTAAATAGTACTAAATAATTTTTCAATAATCAATTCGAGTCTAGTCGAGCGCCTGATAGATTCCAAGTTCAGGACGTTCATATTTATTAGTGTTTAAGGCAACCTCAAAAAAAATAGAACTGTTTTAAGATATACACAATATATTTCGGCGGAGAATAACCTTTTCTCTCTACATCTAGATGTAGCTTCAACCTTAGTTTCGCTAAAATGTAACTAATAGCTATAAAAAGCTACAATCTGAGTTAATAACTGCACATTGTAAATAGGAGATAGGAAAAAAGCTGTTGCCTGGCAGTTAGAGGCGGGGCACCTTAGAAGAATAAGGGACGTTAGGAAAATTTTTTAAACTATATGCATTTTGTCATGCATAACTATATGCATCTCCTTCGTAGGTGAAAGATACATTTTTCATAAATTCGAAATGTAACTAATCAGAAATTGTAGTTAAATATTCATTAAGTTTTCCCTTGAGTTGACTGTTAAAACAAATAAAATGAACCAGAAATAAACAAACAGTACTGATTCTATGCTACACTGACTAAAATATTTGCAAAACAGATAGAAAAAAAAATTGATATCAATCACCTTTAATTCTTGGCTCAAATGAAGCTGAGTTTCGACCTCTATAATTAGGTAATTTCAATCAAATGTTCTTATTTTTGAAAAATATGGGCGTTCTTGTTTAGGCCTCAAACAAATGAGTTTTTTTCCGTTTTCAGTCTTTGATAAAATTCTCTATTGCAAATACAATTTTTTATACAAGGTTTTCATATCCAACACAAACTGCGGTATTGAAAAGCGTACCTACTGGTTTTGCCAGGAGAAACTCCAATTTTTTTTATTTTCTATTTTTATTCTCAATCCAAGACATTGTTCAGTTCAGTGTCAAGTAGCTATCACTTTAAGAGAAAATATTATTGAACTTCAAAGTTTGCTGAAATCTAAATCATTTTTGATATTTTCTGGAACTAAGTTGAAAAACTATATTTATATTCAATTTCATCGGAAAAACAGATTTAAAAAATCTTTTTTTAAAAGCAACTATTGATTATGTTTCAGCAATGGCATGTGCTGCAAGCTCGCAATAAGTGACTACAAATTCTCTCTGTAATGATATTTGTTGTTCAATTCAGTGGAACCTCTAGTGGAAACTCTGTTAATTTGTAACTTGTCAAATTTTGATTAAAATCTTTTTTAAAGAAGTTGGTCTCTACAATCAATTTGTTTTGCGTGAGTTTGAGCTTTTCATGACTCTAACAGTAATTGGCACAATTAAGTCTTCATGGGATGCATTTCTATAAACTCATGTTTGCGGTTTGAAGGTTTTTCTTTGGTTAAATGATGGCTACATTATAAGCAAGTTTCAGAACCCAAATTTCTGTAGCTCTTTTGCACCAAGTTGTTTTGCTTCGGTAGTTGAGAAGAACCCAAAACTACAAAAAAAAACTGGTTTTCCTCGTTCGATTTGAAGCCTTCTTATAATGGAACCAGGTGAAATGTTTGAAGATCAGTCTGTTCTAAATTCAAGACAGTTTTTCATGGAATGCTGTTTAAGTTCTTACCATTCAATATCAAAGATTATTTATTTGGAAAATTGTGTAATTTCGATTGAACTTTTCTAAAAAAAGTTACACTTCCAGTTAATGAGCAAAACTGTTTTTGGAACATCACACTTCAAGTTTTTGTTTATTTAAAGCGTTCTTAAAATTTTTTCAATTATCAATTTGAGTCGAAGGTGTAAGAAATTCCAAGTTCAGAAAGTTTATATTTATTGCTGCTTAAGACAAACTGAAAAAAATACTAGTGCTGTTTTAAGAATTACAAAAAATATTTTGGCGAGAAAAGACTTTTTCTCTCCACATCTAGATGTAGCCTCACCCTTAGTTACGCTACAATGTAACTAATAGCTATCAGAGGCTACAATCTGTGTTAATAACTGCACATTGCACATTGGAGACAGGAAAAAGTTGTTGCCTGGCAATTGGAGGTTGGACACCTTAGAAGAATAAAGGACATGAGAAAAAATTTTTAAACTCTAAAAAAGTAACACTTTATTTATCCACAAAACAATGTCAAGAGGTAACATTATCAATGGTAGTGTAAGTTAAAATAATTATAGCTTTATAGATAAAAATACAGGTGGGTCAACAACAGAAAGTATTAAATAATCTTGTAATGCACTAGAGAAGGATCAAAGAAAACGCACATCACGCCAAGAAACATCTCCTTTTGCCACTTGGTACGTTTCGCAAAAATCTTTAAAAAAATTTTTTGATATGTATTTTTGCATCAAGTAGGGATTTGTTTTTCATCTTCGAAGTTATTGAACGTCGATTACTCCATTGGTTAGAAATTTTACTCAATTTAAGACGCTATATTTCCTTAAGTCCGCGAAATTCCTCTGTGCATTTTGTCATAGTGAAGCAGCATTGTCGAACTGAAGCAGCATTTAACTTAGACCAACTCACAGCAAACGGTTTTTCAGCTTTCTAATTAAACTGGGTTTCACTTTCCCGCGTCAAGCACTGCGCATATTTTCAAACCCAAAATTTTAAAAATTTCTCAGAAGTTTATAGCAAATAAATATCACAAAAAAGGGGAAAAATTACGGATATGAAAATTAGTTAGAGGGATACAACTAGAAGAGACAACAAAAACAAAAAGCGAACAAATTGAAAGATAAGTCCTGCGAGCATTAGATGACTTTTACAAAAAATAATTGGATCTTTTCCGTTTGCGTTCCGCAATACGTTAAGCTGCCCCTAGTTACAGAGCACGTGTCATTTCATATTAAGTCATTATGTAGATAATTTTTTCGTGCATCTGGAGGGAGCAAATAATGTGCACAAAGGCACACAGTAAGCTGGGGGCCATGAACGGAAAAATCAAAATTTTTATAAAAGGAAGGAAAATGAGGAAATGAGGAATTTCGCGGACTTAAGGGAGTACAGCTTCTTAAGTTGAGTAAAACGATAATTTCTAACCAATGGAGTATTTTTTAGAGATTGGAAGCATCAGAAAAAGAAATTAGGTCCACGGAGACAAAATTTACACTGATCAAGTTTTTTGTTCAAGTCTTTTTCTTCTAATTTCAAATATTGAGCTCCGTTTCGTTTTTAGATTTTATTTTCTCATATGTGTATTGACCAAAGTTTAAGTAAATTTTTTGTGAAGTTTTAGAAACTTGGTTCAATTTTACACAATATTCAGAGAACGTTAAATACATTTGAAAAAAAAACAAGCAGCGTTTAACGGCAGCGATCAAAAATTTTTTGCAATAGTTTCTGCTCGTATATGCATTTTACAAACATATGTCAGCTGTTTTCATTTTTTGTCTAGTTTTTTTTCTATAGCTCGCAAAAAATTTTAGTTCGAGGGGAAGCGAATCAATTATTTTCAAAAAATCGACTCGTATTTTTTTAACTTTCAGCATATATCTGTGGCAACGGCTTTAGAAGTTAAAAATTACCATTCCATAGATCAATAAACAAATTTTTTTTAAACGAGAGTAATGTAAAATTGATTTTTTTTCTGTTGTAGCCTGATTAAGCACTGTTTTTTTGCGAGAACATTTTCAGCAACCTTTAGTTTCCGCTAATTTTAAACCAAGAAACTTTTTTAAACTTTTTTTTTAAACTTAGAAATCAACCCATTCGTCTCATACCCCAGATGAAATTCCTCAAATTGTACAGCTGATGTTTGCTAAAGGATTCGGCAAAGATCATTCTGCCGACTTCCATTCGTGAAAAATATCTCAATCAGCTAGGATAATTTTTTTGCAGTTAATGTTTTTTATTAATATTCCGGAGTATGTATTTTTATGGATTTTTCTGATATTTATCTGCTACTTGAAACGCTGTTTATGACAGCCGGTTGCAAATTAGGAATTGTTATATAACACTTTTCTGTGTATGTCAGTCACTTCCTCGCCCAGTGGCATAAATATTATACCACAATATAGTAAAAATCGGAGGAGGATAATTGCGGCACATCTAAATTTAACCCAATTTTAAACAACTACTAAGCTACTTTTTCATTTCCTTCTTTTACATCACCCCCATAAAATTTGTGGTACATCTCTAAAAATAGATAATCATTTTTGCGAATACTTTATGCCAGTATCTGTATTACCTAGAGAACAAAATCTCAAAAAAATGAAGCTCGAAAAAAATTATTAAATGCCAAGAAAATAGCCGGCACTCCAACTGCTATTGATTATAATCCAGACAGGTAGATTTCCAGGAAAAATGTTGCAAATACCCGAACCAAAATGAATGTTTGTCATTTGAAATACCGATTTAAACTCAGTGGAAGCTGTATGCATGCTAAAATCAGAATCAAATTTCTGTTTTTCTATTGTTATTGACGAAATGTAACGAAAGTTACTGACGCATTAACTATATTTAGGGATATATTGCCCAAGAAACAGCGCTTAAGGTATAGACTAAAATATTTACTATCTATCATTTTCAATTTTTATTTTTCAATTCCTGCCAGCCGATAACGACAGGTTTTCCCTGTTTTCCTCAAAATTCCTGCTAATAGAATGGCAGAAATTATACTGTAAATAAAGGCTTACATGCATTCTATTGTCTCATCTCTGTTGTCTGTTTTACTTTGAGCCATTTAAAATGTTCATCCTTTTTCATCCGAATTTACTCACTTTTTGTTCAGGAAAAGAGTCTGAATTGAATATTTTTCACGCCTTCGCAGTAAATTCAGGATAATTCACGAGCTCAAGTGGAAGCTAATAACAAAAATCAATATTCCCAGTAGCGTAGGTGGTATATTACACTTTACTTCCCCCCCCCCCCCCCCACCTCAAAAAATAATCGCGACGCCTGTTTCATAATTTTCCACGCATTATTTTAGTTATTGCTTCTGTACTTTATAACCTGCTCAAAAATGTCGTCGTTCTAATTAACCAAATTTCTAGTACAAATAAATTAAGTGATAAAGATTTCAAGAGATTAAATATTTTCCTGTAAACTTAAACTGAGGTAATTTTGACGCATATTTGCTGTAAACATTAACTCTATTTGGCCCAACTCGTTTTCAGCTATCACACGCACAAAAAAATAATACTCCCCCCCCCCCCCCAAAAAAAATCACCAGCACACGTACTCTCAATAGCTTCCTCCGCGGTTTTGTGCGGGCAAAATTAACAACAACAAAACATTAGCAAAATATTTTTTGCGGGTCGGAAGAAAATTAGCTAATTGAGCATGATATAGCAGAAAAGTATGTCAATAATTGTGGATTGCTGGCCAAATTAAAAGTCGCAAATGGCGTCGGTTTAATGAACAGCGATCAATTTTGTGTTTCGCAATTTTCCGTCTGTGCCTTCCGGAAATAATCGAACTTTTCTTCCTTTCGTTAAAAAGTATGAAAACTGAGTCTGTAAGAAACAGTCGCGTTCACAATCCACTGTTTGCCTATTCAGCCTAAATTTGTGAGTTTATTAAGGCAGAAAACATTTCCTCAAAACTCAATCGAACGATTCAAGTCCTTCTAGTTTGATGAAATAAAAATGTCACATAATTCGTTGTGTTGAAGCTATAAATTATCATCAAGTTTCAACCAAGCTAGAATTATAACTCTTGTAGGCGACATTCAAACTATATTTTAAACCCTAATTCTATCTTATGAATTATGAAAATCAAACTACGTCATAGAAATTTTGTCCACAACGGATCAAAAATCTAGTGCAAACTTAATTCCTCTTTTATAAAAAAATGTTCGCAACCATTTCTTCTAACACTTAATATTTACTACATAAGACCAAAAATTGGCACATATATTCCATATCTATCGTCCCATAAATTAATTTTCATCTTTTCACTTCAAGATGTTGCAGTTTGGCAATCAATTTTTCATGCTTGGTTAGTGTAAAAAAAAACTGGTGGTCAAACTCAATGCCGCATTTTTTCGTCTAATAAGGTTTTCGACTATGCAAGATAGCTAAATTTGAATTTCCTTGTTCTCGTCTGAAAAAATAGTAATGAGAAAACTCAAAGCTTGAAAGTCTTTTTTTCCTAGTTGAGTTTGGTATTTTTCCCATTTTAACCACTTTTTATCTGCCTTTTATTAAAAATAAAAGCCCCATTTTAATAGGCCACGGTAATAAAGTCTGTTCAGCATTTGCACTCCGTGAATTTTAACCCGCATTTTGCGTCTTTTGGTTTTTGGGTATGAAAAAGGGGTGTATAATTGAGAGATGGGTATGCTTGTTTGGAGAAAGAAGGGCGAAAGAGTTGGGACCCGGGCGAGGAGGGAGGGAGGGGGGGGGTTGGTTAATTGAGGGTATGGGTAGCGAATGTTTGTCATTTTGAGGAAAAGGCAGGGATGAGTGTAAAAGATGTTTTTAAGGAGTATTTTTCACATTTTTCACTTTGGCGGGCGCTTTAATCTGGTTTTACGCTGTTTTGAGGGTACAGAAAAAAAGTGATATATTAAAGGGGACTGTGTTTTACCCCCTCAAAAAGCGTTCTTCTAAAGCAGACTTGTGTCATTTAACACCGAAAGTACATTAAAATATCGTTTCTATTTCCTGACCGACGTTAGATGTTGTACTTTTTTGCTATTTTCTTCCTTGTGTCTTATGAAGTGCGGGGTGGTGGTTAGTTCGCTTCTTTAATCTCCCAGGGAAATACAAGTATTATAATCAGCGTGGGGAGGAAATTATACTAAAACGACATTTTTGTGCCAACACGGCAACACTTTTTAAGCCATGTTTTACGCTTGAAGCAGTTATAATCTCAAAACCGACAACATTAAAAAAGTTTAGCTGCTTATTTCAAATTGGTGGGCTGCAAAAATGTTTTTTTTTTTACATTAATTAATTGCAACACTACACTTTAAGTAGTTTTCACAGTTTTGTAATTAGAAGTTCTGATCATCAGGAAGAAATTATAAAATATTTCCATATTGCTAAACTTACTAATCTCAGTTGCCTGTAAAAACAATCCAATTCTGATAACTGTTTAGTGTTTACTTTTTTACTTCTTAATAATTATGACGCCATTTTGCAACTAGAGGGCAATTAAGCAGCCTATAACCTCATATTTTTAACAAGATACCGTTCTTATTTTACCCACCAATTGTTGCTACCTGCTCAACATATAATACTCAATCGGGTAAAAAAGACCTGAGCAATAAGTGAAACAAAGAAAACCATTTCCTCTTTTGTGGGTTTGAAATTCACCTTTGTTAAACAAACAAAGTTCATTTTTATTATTTTCCCGTTTCCTTATTACCTATCAAGCTCCAATTTTTCCTCGGCGTAAAATATTTCCATGAAACGTTTTGATGTATTGCTTGGGAACGATATTGAAAATGCGAGGTATATATTATTGATCAGACATAATCAGACAGAAAAAATTCCATTTAAACTCATTTGTTTTAAGCACTGAAATTATTGCTTCAAATTGCTGTTAAAAGCCTCATTACATTAAATATCGCCTTCATTTTATTCTCTCGATAAAACCACGTGGTTTTCGATTAATACCTTCTGTTTTTTTTCAGTCTTGTCATTACCAATTTGCTTCAGCAGTTCAACTATTTGTTAACAAATTTTGTCTGTGTTTTTTTTCTCGTCAGCCTAGAGTCATTTCTGTGTTTTTAATGACATTTACAACCTTTCCAATAAGTAGATAGATTATTATAACTAGAAACATTAAATATTCTCAGTTTAGCTTTTCCTATAATTATTAATTGCTATTTTTCCTACAAGCTATAATCTATCCAGTTATTCGATGATGCCACGCAAGAAGTTTGTTAAGATATCTTGAAAAATTGAAGCAAATCTTTGACAAATTTGTTCCCCAAGAGATAAATTGCGTAACAATTTATTTATTTTACAGAAACAGACCATTCACACCACGAGAACCCAAAGCTTGAAACTTTGAAATGGCTGAGAAGCCAAATCACAATAGCCAAATTTGTGATTTGACAAACAATGATTTTCCTGATCAACAAAATAGCGATAGTGACAAAATTCCAACAACTGCTGATAACTCATCAGAAGTTGATATGGTGCAAAAAGAGCTGAAGAGAGGAAACATCAAGATTCTCTGCAGAGGCAGATTACACACGTCAAGGTATGGACAGAATCCCGTACTTTACCTCCAGAGCAGATCAGAACTGGAACAGACTAAATTCAGGGAAACTCTCAGAGCTAGATCAGAGTCCGATCGGATCACTTTTTACAATTGACAGAGTAGCCCCAGAGTAGAAGTATGTGATTACTCTTGGCAGAAGAGCTCCCAGGTCGAGGTGGCCAGACCGAAGTGACCTCTGATCGGACCATCTTTGAGCGCACACATGTTCTCGGTGCGCTCGAATTACATGGTCTGGAGAAGACTTGGGGCGCACTTTTGTCTGGACAATGGTCTTGATCTTGTCTGATCAGAGGTCACGTCGGTCTGGGACGGTCTGACCAGAGGCAATTTTGAGCGCAAACTAGTCTGATCAGAGGCCGATTCGTGCGCATACTGGTCTGATCAGAGGCCGATTCGAGCAAAATTTTTTTTCATTTTTTTTTGTTTTTGTTTTGCTGACTGAGGCTGTCTCTTCCAAGAGTCTACAATACAGACGCATTCTGGTCAGAGACCTACCGAGAGCCTGATGGGTTGATCAGAAACACGAGGCCCAGCTGATAGCAACTGCCGGTCCCCTTTTGAAAAGCTTGGGATTAAGCTGTAGATCAAGACATTACTATGTAAAACTGTCTAAGTTCATCTATTAAGTCAAAAACATGAATTATTGGCATACTCAACAAATTGTTTTTCCGGCACTTCTTTTAATTGGCAATACTTTTAATATAGGTTTTTCCTTAGTTGAATATTTTTTTGAAAACATCAATTTTCATGAAATGAATATATAACAATATTGAGAGATTTTTTCATGTTCAGATCCTTTCTCCGATCAGATTATTTTGAACGCACTTTAGTCTGATCAGCGGCAATTTCGAGCGCACTTCAGTCTGATCAGAGGCGACTTCGTTCGCACTTCAGTCTGATCAGAGGCGATTTCGAGCGCACTTCAGTCTGATCAGAGGTGGATCCGAGCGCACACTTATCTGATCAGGGTGTGACATTCGAGCGCACAATAGTCTGATCAGAGGGAGTTTTCGAGCGCACTCTAAGCGCACACTCTAGAGCGCACTCTAGTCTGAACAGAGGTCAAACCAGTCTGGCTCGGTCTGATCAGAGGTCAGTTTTGTCTGGGATGGTCTGATCAGAGGCCATTTCGGTCTGGACCTCATCCTGGGCTCCCAGAGTAGCCCTATTCTGGGCTATCCTTGACAGAGTTGGGCCCAGAGCAGGCCTACTCTTGTACAACTCTTGCCAGAGTTGTCCCAGAGTAGGCCTACTCTGGGACAACTCTTGACAGAGCTGGCTCAGAGCAGGCCTACTCTGGGACAACTCTCGGCAGTGCTGGCTCAGAGCAAGCTTACTCTGGGACAACTCTTGACAGAGCTGGCTCAGGGATGTTGGCTCTGCTAAGAGGCAACAAAAAAGCAACATTCTGATCAGAGGTACATCTAGTGTCTGATGGATTTGATCAGAACCAAAAGGGTCCAGCTGAAAAAAATGCTGGTCCACTTAAGAAGGAAAATTTGATTAAAATGACTAATATTATGGAAAGCTATCTAAGCTCATCCCTTGAGTCAGAAACATGCACTAACGGTATACTAAATTTTCTTTAAATCAGCGGTTGGTTTTTTTTCATTTGCAATAATTTTAGAATTGTCTTTTCTTCAGATAAATTTAATAATTCAATCATCATTTTATATGAAATAAATATATTATAGCAAAATATTTTGGTTTATTCTGTGATTAACTCTGTCAAGACAGACTCCAGAGTAGACGTACTCTGGGTTTCTACTCTGTCAATGCAATTTCCAGAATGGACTTACTCTGTGTTCTACTCTGTTAAGACAAGACCCAGAGAGTAGAGGTATCGTACTATGAAGAGCTCTTTTTGAGCTCTGATAGCGCTCCTAACGCTGGAATTATCCTGCTCCAGTTCTGATCTACACTAGAGATTCGGTACGGGATCTCAATGCGATGGGTTCTCTACTTAGATTTTAGTAACTGTTGCGCTAGATTGTGGAAAGTTCAGAAAAGGCATTTTAGAGTATATATTTTACAATTCATAATGTTTTTATTATTATATCATCTATTTAAATCCATTGTTTACTAGTACAAGTCAATCAGTTTTCTCGTTCATTGACACCAAAAATCTGACAATGCTGTCTTGTTTTTTCACGCCTATTCTTTTAGCCCCCGATATTTTAATCCCAATTTTTTTAACCCCTAAGTGATTTTACCCCTCATTAATTTAACGCCTATATTGTTTCACCCCAATTTTAAGCTTCCTATAAATAAGGATAATTAGGCCTCAGTCAATTCTTTTTAGTCCCATTAGCAGGGATTAAAATTAGGGTGGAATGATAGAGGTGTGAGTATATTTTACACATCACAATCATTTCACCAGAGCTTCCATCTTCAAACTCATTGATCATAATTGTCAAGGACATAGAATTACCGACTCAATAGTTTAAAGCAAAACTATTAAAATGAATGAATTAATTATCATATCTAGCACCTAATGGGAAAATTAAAACCAATTAAAAAGTGGATGGAACTCTAGAACATCTCTTGTTGCATTGGATTTTGAAACCAGCAAAATAACTCCCGACTTTGAGTTTACTATTTCTTCCGAAAAAAACTGTTTTCCATAAAGTCATGAGTTTTATGTTAAGATTTATCAGTGCCTGGATTTGCTCAAATTTTCAAAGCTACAGGTGCCGCGTTTCCGCTTTTACACAAGATGGCCAACTTATTCCTGTAAACAGTGAGCACAGCCATAATGCATCGATTGGAAAGCTGGCCACACGAAAAGTTTTAAAAGATATCAAAGCATTGAGTAAAGACTTAAAGCCAGCTGTAGCCGTAGCTTCCGCAATTTTACCGGTAACTGACGTCCTCTGGACGGGCTCTAGATTTCAAAAAATTGAGGAACTAGAAAACTCTTTTGAATAATTGTGAAAGAAATAACTAATCAACAGCATTTAGATAGCTTAGATATTGAGAAATTAGACGAGATTTATTTATAATTCCAATCATTTTATATTATGTGTCCAATAATTAACCGTCCTCCTATGTTCTCCCACAAATTTGGAATAAAAGAGACGCAGTCATTGATGGAGTCACAAGGACAACTAATGCTGTTGAAGCTTGCATTATTGGATAAAAACCCTGTTCACCGGATCCCACCCCGGAGTTTGGAAACTTTTGGCTAACTTGCATAAGAACGCTGCGTTGCAAAAGCTAAACTTTTTGAATGTCTCATCCAAGTAAAAGTACCGAAAGAAGAAGAGGTAAGAGAGCTTAAAAGGAAAAGTGCGGAACTTGATAGAGATTTAAAAGGATGAAGCTGATATTCAATTTTTCAGGGTCATTGCCAGTTTGACTTAGTTGTGTATTTAAAACATCATCGGGTTTGTGTTTTCGTGTTAATTTAAATTTGAAATCCATCTGAATTTTTATGATTTGGCAACATCCTTGCTTCCTCACGGAGTTAAGAAGCCTCATATCGTGACACACAACAGAATTTGATCCCGGAAGTTAAGCCTATGATGGGAACCCTAATTGGCAACAGAGTTTTTCAACATTTAGATATGGAACATGCACAGCGTAGCTGCTAGCAAAAACATCAATCTGGTTTTCTTTGAAAATTTTGTTAAACACACGGTTAAATTTCTGCAAAATTCAGTTTTGAAATGCTAATTTATGTCTGCTCAGAAACGTTTTAAAATTTTAGCTGATGTTTTATCTTAGGATTTAAAAAATTAGATAGGTATTTAAATTTAGCTTAAAACCTTTCATTTGAAATATACCGGTTCTTTCATCTTCTAGACAGGGACAGTTTTGAATTTTTTTGGTTCAAATCAAACTGCAACATAAAAGAGGTGAGATATTGTTTTGAAAAGCAGTTTTGTCTATATTCTTTGATTTCAAACAAACGCAAGCTGATGCAAGTTTTGTGCTATTTAAGTCCTTTGAGTTTTAGTTTTGCTAACTGTTCCTTTGGTCGCCGAAATAGATATAAACTTTATGTGTTAAACTTTTTCCAGGATGAACAAATTGCGGGGTTAGATGATTGAGGGGTGATTATGTACGGGCTTAAAGAATAGGGGTTAAATAAATCAGGGTGAAAAAAACAGAACCCTAACAACTCCTTTTATGTCTGTACTGAAAAATATGTTGGGGGAATTAAACAAGTTAGAATATACCATATAGTCCAATAGTTTGATACCAAAATGTATTCAATTCATGGCTTTTTATAGATTGATGGGGTCATATTTGAATATAATTTGAAACCAAACATCCGATCCAGAAAAAAAACAAGCCTGCTTTCTCTTTCTCTCACTCAATCAGTCGTCTGTGTGACAACAGAGCCCACTCCAGCACTCGGCTTTCATCTTCTCTCGAAAAATATCCGGCGGCATCAATTTATCGAAAAAGCCTCCAAAATAAAAGATAAAGAGGAAATGCCCATTTAATAAGTCTGATAGGTTAGAAGTTCACGGACACTGTCCTGTTGAATAACACTGGTCAAACATTTCAATCAACTGAATTTCAAAAACACTTAGAGCTGAAAATATGCAAAATTTAGCTCGTACTTATAGTAGTTTTCTATGCAAAAAAAATACTGAAAAGAATTCTTAGATCAGCTAAAAAATGTTCCTGTAAACAGTGAGCACAGCCATAATGCATCGATTGGAAAGCGGGCCACACGAAAAGTTTTAAAAGATATCAAAGCATTGAGTGAAGACTTAAAGCCAGCAGTAGCCGTAGCTTCCGCGATTTTACCGGTAACTGACGTCCTCTGGACCCATTATCAATGCCTTCCAAAAACCCAGCAGCTTCAATGCTATTGGGCTGCTAATTCCATTTAACCAGGATTTTTGTAAGGAAAACTGGAGCATGTTGACTAAAAAAGCTGGTGTCCGAAAATCAAGAAGCGGCCCTGGCATTTTAAAGGATCCTTGCTCTAGATTTCAAAAAATTGAGGAACTAGAAAACTCTTTTGAATAATTGTGAAAGAAATAACTAATCAACAGCATTTAGATAGCTTAGATATTGAGAAATTAGACAAGATTTATTTATAATTCCAATCATTTTATATTAAGTGTCTAATAATTAACCGCCCTCCTATGTTCTCCCACAAATTTGGAATAAAAGACGCAGTCATTGAGGGAATCACAAGAACAACTAATGCTGTTGAAGCTTGCATTATTGGATAAAAACCCTGTTCACCGGATCCCACCCCGGAGTTTGGAAACTTTTGGCTAACTTGCATAAAAACGCTGCGTTGCAAAAGCTAAACTTTTTGAATGTCTCATCCAAGTAAAAGTACCGAAAGAAGAAGAGGTAAGAGAGCTTAAAAGGAAAAGTGCGGAACTTGATAGAGATTTAAAAGGATGAAGCTGATATTCCATTTTTCAGGGTCATTGCCAATTTGACTTAGTTGTGTATTTAAAACATCATCCTGTTTGTGTTTTCGTGTTAATTTAAATTTGAAATCCATCTGAATTTTTATGATTTGGCGACATCCTTGCTTCCTCACGGAGTTAAGAAGCCTCATATCGTGACACACAAGGGAATTTGATCCCGGAAGTTAAGCCTATGATGGAAACCCTAATTGGGAACAGAGTTTTTCAACATTTAGATATGGAACATGCACAGCGTAGCTGCTAGCAAAAACATCAATCTGGTTTTCTTTGAAAATTTTGTTAAACACACGGTTAAATTTCTGCAAAATTCAGTTTTCAAATGCTAATTTATGTCTGCTCAGAAACGTTTTAAAATTTTAGCTCATGTTTTATCTTAGGATTTAAAAAATTAGATAGGTATTTAAATTTAGCTTAAAAGCTTTCATTTGAAAAGTACCGGTTCTTTCATCTTCTAGACAGGGACAGTTTTGAATTTTTTTGGTTCAAATCAAACTGCAACATAAAAGAGGTGAGATATTGTTTTGAAAAGCAGTTTTGTCTATATTCTTTGATTTCAAACAAACGCAAGCTGTTGCAAGTTTTGTGCTATTTAAGTCCTTTGAGTTTTAGTTTTGCTAACTGTTCATTTGGTTGCCGAAATAGATATAAACTTTATGTGTTAAACTTTTTCCGGGATGAACAAATTGCGGGGTTAGATGATTGAGGGGTGATTATGTACGGGCTTAAAGAATAGGGGTTAAATAAATCAGGGTGAAAAAATAGAACCATAACAACTCCTTTTATGTCTGTACTGAAAAATATGTTGGGGGAATTAAACAAGTTAGATAGAATATACCATATAGTCCAATAGTTTGATACCAAAATGTATTCAGTTCATGGCTTTTTATAGATTGATGGGGTCATATTTGAATATAATTTGAAACCAAACATCCGATCCAGAAAATAGAACAAGCTTGCTTTCTCTTTCTCTCACTCAATCAGTCGTCTGTGTGACAACAAAACCCACTCCAGCACTCTGCTTTCATCTTCTCTTCAAAGAGAAGATGAAAGCCGAGTGCTGGAGTGGGTTTTGTTTGAGTTTTAGTTTTGCTAACTGTTCATTTGGTCGCCGAAATAGATATAAACTTTATGTGTTAAACTTTTTCCGGGATGAACAAATTGCGGGGTTAGATGATTGAGGGGTGATTATGTACGGGCTTAAAGAATAGGGGTTAAATAAATCAGGGTGAAAAAATAGAACCCTAACAACTCCTTTTATGTCTGTACTGAAAAATATGTTGGGGGAATTAAACAAGTTAGATAGAATATACCATATAGTCCAATAGTTTGATACCAAAATGTATTCAATTCATGGCTTTTTATAGATTGATGGGGTCATATTTGAATATAATTTGAAACCAAACATCCGATCCAGAAAAAAAAACAAGCTCGCTTTCTCTTTCTCTCACTCAATCAGTCGTCTGTGTGACAACAAAACCCACTCCAGCACTCGGCTTTCATCTTCTCTCGAAAAATATCCGGCGGCATCAATTTATCGAGAAAGCCTCCAAAATAAAAGATAGAAAGGAAATGCCCATTTAATAAGTCTGGTAGGTTAGAAGTTCACGGACACTGTCCTGTTGAATAACACTGGTCAAACAATTCAATCAACTGAATTTCAAAAACATTTAGATCTGAAAATATGCAAAATTTAGCTCGTACTTATAGTAGTTTTCTATGCAAAAAAAAACAGAAAATATTTTTAGATCAGCTAAAAAATGTTACTCGATTGACATGTCATCAGTGTTAGTTCCAAATCCCGGAGATGATATTCTACGTTCATCAACATTTCATGAGAACCAAAATTGGCCTTGTTACAATCGAGTTCATTAGTTGGAGTTCGGCGGATGTTGGAATCAAGTGTCTATGGGTGGTAGATTTCGATTGATAGGTCAATAAGATAATGATGGCTTCAGATCGAAATTAGAATCGAGTTTAGTTTTGTGGCCATTACGTATCGACATAGCAAAAATTTTCAACAGGAATACTTTTCTTTGTTTTTTTGAAACTTCAATAAACATAACTTCTAAGAATTTTGATGTTCCTTTGATAACAACACGTCCTTCCTCTTTTTTTAGGCAAATTATTTAGTATCGGTTCTCCAAATGTGTCGGGTTGTTTGCTACTTTCTATTGTTGTGCTTGGAGGATCTGATAATTCCGGTTGTTGCTGCTCTTCGTCTTAATGTAACGATCTGCTCTTCGTCTTAATGTAACGATCTGCTCATCGTCTTAATATAACGATCCCACATCTGTATTCTAAACTCGTGGTTCTGATTGAGTTATGGTCTTCTCCTCTGGTGGTTCCATTTTAATTTTGTCTCGTCTGGTGTTGCAAATTGCTTTTCGCTCACTAGGATAGTGCGCGTTGAGTTTTCGGGCTGTATGAAAGATGTTCAAGCCCTTCCTGATGATAAAAATTGAAGGAACTGTCTTCGTCTTTTCGTTGGCCATGAGTAGAATGAGTTCGCACACGTCGAAATCTGCTATTGCTGGTAGTCTCACTATACCCAGAAGTAGTTCAACCGAAAATTTTCCCCTCATCTTTGAAGTTTTTCGATGTGTCATATTCGATGCTCCAAATGACAAAATAATATTGGGATTCCACGCTTGAAGCGCACGCTTCGTTGTGTGAACTGCTCTTTCAGCTAGTCCATAAGCTCTTGGATGATAGACAGGTGATTCCATTTTCTTTATTCGCAGTGATTCATACCACAGTGTAAGGTCAACACCTACAATTTCAGGACCATTATCAGACACTAAAGTTTTTGGTTTTCCGAATCTTGCAAAGATTTGACTAATATATACTTTGACTGTTTCTGATATTCTAATTCCGCTGAGAAAGCTTCTACCCAGCCTGAACCTGCGTCGACAAAAACTGAGATTCTGCCTTGGTCCTTATCATAACCCCAGTTCATGTGGATACGTACACAAACGTCGGCTTCTGGCCACATAGAGACTCTTTTTCTAGGCTTCGCCAGTTGATTTAAAAAATGTTGATTGTCCTGGGTGATTTCATTACACCATACTCCCACTCTGACTGATGCCTCAGTTGCATTCTTCTCAAGATGCGTGTCATGCGTTTTTGCCAAAACCAAGTGCCATAGTTGGGATCAAATGAAAAGAACATCACCTCTGAAGATGAATCCATTGTGTAAAGTCAGTGCATCTTTCTGTTGTTCGAATTTTTTTACCGCTTCTGAAAATTGTTTCCAATTGCCGCTTTTGAATCGTTTCATTATGTCCTGGACGAGTATACTTGTTCCGAGCTCAGTTTTGATTTCGGCTTGGGTCACAAAATCACTCTGAGCGAAGTAGATGTTGATGTTTTTGATTGCACAGCACACTCGATCGTTGTCGGAATTTTTTTGTCAATTTTTACTCTGCTGAAAACATCATTGTGGGGTATCTTCTCTCTTGGTATAAAGTTCAATTTAAAGTCGAAACCCATTGCAGCTATTGCCCATGTTGGGATTCTAGCTGATGCAGTTTTTGGGATCCCCTCGTCTGGTGCAACGAGATCTTTGTGTGGCATGTGGTCTGTCTGAGGGTAAATCGTCTTCCAAGAAGAAATTTTTCAATGTGGCCGCAAAGACAATTGGCAATGCTTTTCACTCTCTATGTTTGCGTAGTTTCGCACCAATGGAGTCAATTTTCTCGAGACATATATTACTGGATGTCCTCCTTAAGAAAGAACCCCGCCAATTGCCTTTTCAGAGGCCTCAGTAGTTCCGACAACTTTTTTTGCAAAATTCAAGGCTGTACCAGTGGGTAAGCACATAATTTGTTTTTATATCTTCAAATTGTTTGTTGCATTTTTCTCCTTGAGAAGTTGCTATTTCTCATGTCATTCAGTGGTAGCATTTTTGTTGCAAAATATCATTCTTCCGTGAAAATTTGCTAGCGCAACAAACGATTTGAATTGTTTGTTTTTAGTTGGTGCTTTTGCATTTTTGTTTTTTCAACAAACTAACGCTAATGAGTGGTTTTGAATTAGAATTTTTTAATTATTGGTAAAAATTTTCCTCAAGTAGTCGATTTTTGACTGCAATTTCAGTCCCTTTTTCAGACCAATTCAGCGTGTTTTGAAGGCACTTCTTTGAAATATGTGTATGGGCTTACAGACACAGGGGAGGGGAGACGCATAATTTCAAAAATTTCAATTTTTCCACTTTCTTTTTATAAATTTGTTTAAAAAAGCGGTAGAAAGTAGAAAAATATAAATTTTTGAATTATGTCTCCTCTCCCTGTGCCTGTAAGCCCATTCACACATTACTCTTCTTACATAAGTCTGCCCGTCAAAGTTGTTACCTATGACTTGAAGAAGTGGCTATTGAATGAAAAAGTGGTTTCTCATGAATCTGTTGGTATTTTTCTTTAGACCCATGTTCGAGACTCAGCTTGAGCTGTTGGAGGCATTACAGGAGGTTGTGCAGAGATGTTCAAAAAGCATTGAAATGTGCAGGTTTTTCAAAAATCGACTGAAAATATTATATTAACGCGCTGAAGAGTTCTGAAGACTCTGTAAGAACCTCATTAAAATTTCAGCGCACTTCCTAATTAACAATTTTGAGCTTTGAATTTTTCGAGATTATAGCGCTTTTCCTACATAAATATTGCAAAAATCATCGAGGAGTTTGTCAGAAAGAGGTTTCACTCGGAGAAAATGAGCAACTTCCCTCTTAGCTAATCAGAAATCACAGTTCATAGGTCACAATGACCCCTGATCACCATCTCATACCAAGGTGACCTCTGATCAGTCAGTCATTAGCTGCCACCTGTGATCAGACCTTCGTGCCGTGGAACAGTTTTCTAGGCTATCCCATGCAAGCATATCGTGCTTCGTTTGTTCCGAATATAAACTGATCAGATGTCAGTTGGGACTGTGAAATCGACTAGGGCAACTAAATGTTTTCCAGGTCAACAGATTCCGAAGGAGAATCGGGCAAATCTTCAAAGTCAGTATCGTCATCTTCATCCAATTTGAGGACGGGTGCTAGGTTCCACAACAGAGACAGCATCAAGGTCACCCGGAAGAGGTTCACCCACTCTGCCCACTGTTCCTATGACTCACCCTCCGATACTATTCCAGGGGGACCCGATTACTCTCCACAGTCCTACTCTGCGGCCCATTCTCAGAGCCAGTCACCCAAGGTAAATATTTCAGATTATCTATAATAGTTGATGTGTCCCCTTCAATCTTGTCTTGAGAACGCGAGTATTATTTTGATTGTAATCATTTAAGTTTGAATCCGTCGAAAACAGAATTCATTGCATTGTGTTGGAAAAACGAGACGAACAGCTGACAATATTTTGCCAACAATTAGTTTTAAAACTAAAAAAATGGAAAAATCACTTACGCGAAAACTTACGATAGGTTACAACTTTTAATGAGTAATAAGTTAATTCCCAAAAACGTTAAAAAAATAACACAACCCCAATTTAAATGTTTTTTCAAGAACTTCACAGATAATTATGTCTTCGATAATAGAACTATTTTTGATTTGCTTTACTAGGATGTCACCCAAAATCAATTTAGTTATTCTGGGATCCCCGCTTGATGAGTGGAACAACTCTTCGGTGATCCTTCCAGTTGTTAAATCTGAAGTTATTGTAAATTTATAATTTACTGTTACTTTTCTACAACAGCTGGTATATAAATAAATATTTAGTAAATAAAAGAAAGAAGTTTGTAATGCAGGAGTCACACGTTAAAGCTTACTCTGAAAAACTGCAAAATTTACAACAGAAAAAGTTAAATATCTCGGAATTGTCCTAGATTCAACGCTATCAATGCAACATGGGTTCAAAAACCTTCTCAGAAAAATGACTTTTAGCATAAAATTGCAAAATGCAATCAGTCCATTGTACCCGACTAACGCCAAATTTCTAATTTTGAATGCAATAGTCATCAGTCATATTCTTTACTCTTCTATACTGTTAAGTGGAGTTACAAAAATTTTAATTATGTCATCATAGAAACAATTGGGCTCGGCAGTCAAAACATTCTTGCTAAAAAAATTGATTTGAGTCTCAAGAACCTACACTACATCATGAAAATACGAAGCCTACAACAGATTAGACTACCCAACTTAAAAATTGAGCCAAGTTAAACGAAAAAAGTGTCCTTCACAATCCAGTTGTCTGACTTTTGATAAAAGTGTTTTCAAAATTGGAGTTTTATTACGGAACAGTAACAAAAAAACTGCCAACTTTGATCTCAAAAAATATAAACCTTATTCAAAACAAATTTAACCGGGAGATCCTCGACAAGCTATGGATGGTAATTTGAACGGGGCTGAAATTAAAATCAAAACATAATTCGTATTACTTTCATTTTAAGTCTTCGAAGATAATTTTGGCTCACTCTCGTATTTTTTATTACACTTCCCCATTTGAATGTAATTTCGCATTTATCTGGAGAATGAACGTGTTTTTTTACGACTAACCTAGTCCAATTCCGACGGCCATCTTTTTAGATCTCACAAGATGCTGCATAATCCCACCTGATAGCCGTATTAGAATAGAGTATGGTAACAGTGGTGATATAAAAAGAACATGAACAAACTTTTGGCATATGTTAGCTATCTGTTCTTTTCGCATCGCGATTTGATTAAAACATCTATGGAAGCAATGAAAAGTTTCATGAACTATTGTGATTTTTTCATCGACCACTTGAGTCAAATTCCTGATAATTTTTAAATTCATACGCTATGTTTATGATTCTGCTAACATTCTGCAAACAATATTTATTGGCAAAACGCACCAAAAACGGTGAATTTACAGCACCTGTTTCTCTCATGTATTAGTTTATAAATTGTTCAATACTTTTTAAAATCAAAACCCAAATAACTAACCAACGTTTTGGTAAACTTTGTGGACGGCCAAAAATATGTTACAACATCAAATAGCTAAGAAACGAGCAAGTTGGGAAAATTTTGTTAAAAAAACTCTATGACTCTGCGCTGCTTGAATTTTCCAGCAGAATTCATCAACACAAGCAAACTTCCTTCTTTAACAAAAAATCGACGGAAGACATAGTTTCTAGTTGCATTTAGATATCATGACCACCAAACTCAATCGTTGTTAGCTAATGCCAATTTTAAATAGACGACTGCGCTCACGTGCCGAGAACAGAACCCATTGCTCTAAAATGATCTCAAAGGTTGCCTTTGTCAATAAAAATTGGTAATTAAATAAAATTAAATATGATCTAAAGTTTTGCTATATTTTACTCTCTTCATTGGAAAAATTGGCAGAGGGTTAGTGGTTTCTGGCTGCCACTAATATTTGCGTTGTTTTTTTCTTGGCGTTGATTTTTGCGAAGAAACATGTTGAACAACTATTTTTTTAAAAAATTAGACGTTTCAAGCTGAAATAGTTTGATTTGAGTTCTTGTCAGGTGACGTAGAATTAAACCCAGGCCACCTCTCATTTACACGCAATTTACCACCTTAATGAAAAAATACAACGATCAAGTAAAGTTTTTACATCAAAATTGTCAAAGCGTGCTTGGACAAAGGTTGCTCCTCAGGAATTTTCTATCTGACCTAGGTGACAATTGTGTTTCGGGCTTCTCAGAAACGTGGTTGAAATCAGTTAACGATATTCCTTTTTGGTCGAAGCACTCAGAATACTTAGTTTACTTCAGATGCGACCGACGTACTGATCTTCAAGAGAAAAATAAAGGCGGTGGTATTCTTTTGTTCGTTCCGAAAAAATTTCATCCAAAAACACGAAATGATCTAGAGACAATGTCAAAAGACCATTTTGAAAGTGTTTGGGTAGAGTGTAAAATAAATAAAAAGCCCGCGTTGATAAATTTGGCTTACTGTCCAAAAAAACAACTAATAAATTTGTTTTTGAAAGAGCTAGCCCTGGGTTTAGATAGAGCAGCGACTGAAAATAAAAAATTTTTTCTACTAGGTGAATACAACATTAATTACTTTTATTGCAATGAAAGAAATCTCCTAGAAACTCTGATCTTGCCGTACGGTTTACTGAATTCAAATAAAACTTGAGCAACAAGAGAAACACCAAGAACGAAGTCGCTAATAGTCTATGTTATATGCGAAATATTTTTTAGTTCCCAGACACTAGACTCGATTCTAAAAAGTGATCACTTAGCCACGCTTACTTTAATTGGTGAAACCGTTAAAAATAAAAAAGAAGTTATCAAAAAATTGTGTTTGATAAAACAAACTACTCTAAAAATGCTTTTTCCCTAGATGTTGGAAAGATAAAATGGAGATCATTTTATTTATCAGAAAATCCTGAAATCATGTAAAAAAACTTTTGCTCGTCATTGGAAACGGTAATTAAAAAGCATGCTCCACAAAAGACCGTCTTCGTACGCTATGACAAGCCTAAATTAACGCTACATCAACAATGGATATCAAAAAACACAGTAAAAATTTTGCAAAGACATCAAATAATAACAACAAAAATGTTTTGAAACAGGAAAATGAAAAACTTCTGCTAGATGTGTTTCAAAACTTAAAAAGTGCAAGAGAAAGGTGGAATTTTATCAACGAAATCAAAAACTGTGAAAAAACACAGACAGAAATACCAAAACTCAAAAACAGTTTTGGAACGGTTCTGACCAATGGAAATAATATTGCCAATCTTCTCAACTATAAATTTTCAGCGTTAGGTGAATATTTTGGTAAAAGAGAACAGTATCAGTTTTTGTAACAATCCGGCACGCCACAGTAACTAATTTATATTCAGGTATACGACAACCAAGGAGATATTTGATATACTCAACAATTTAAATGTTAAAAAACCGCTGGGTCCATCACTCATTCCAGCTTGGGCTTTAAAAGATGCAAGAGAACACATAGCTGAACCTCTCTGTTTTTTGTTTAACCAATTCTTAACTGAACAACGCTTCCCTGAGCACCTTAAGCGTGCCCACGTGTTGCCTTTCTTCAAAAAAGATGATCCTGAAGATCCAATAAATTATCGACCAATTTCGCTTACTGGAGCTCTAGCTAAAATTTTTGAAAACCTTCTTCGAGATCAAATATTAGCTTATTTAGAGAAGAATAAGTTGCTTGCAACAACACAGTTTGGATACAGAAAAAAAGTATCAACTACAGATGCTCTTTTATATTGCACTGAAAAAATCAGATATGATCTCAATAAAAAAGACATCGTCACAGGAGCTTTTTTAGACCTATCTAAAGCTTTTGATTCCATATCACATCCTACTCTTCTGCACAAAACTAAAATTTTAGGTTTTAGTGCACAAGCAAATACAATTCTAAAATCTTATCTAGAAAACCGTGTGCAAAAAGTCAAATTCTCGAAGTAAAAATCAAATTGGATAGCACTTAACCGTGGAGTACCACAAGGTACTGTGCTAGGCCCACTGCTTTTCAACATATATGTAAATGATATGAAAGATGATACTGATGTGAATTCTAATATAATCCAGTACGCTGATGATACTTTTATCTTTTGCAGTGGAAAAAAAATTTATGAATCAAAGTTACATCTTGAAAAAAATATTGCTAAACTCATTCACTTTTTCAGGAAAAATGAGTTAAATGTAAATGAAAGCAAAACCGAATTAATTATTTTTGGAGCCCCTAAAAGAAACAAAATCAAAGAAATAGTTGTTATCGGATGTACAGTTCTCGAGAAAAATGTTGTGAAATACTTGGGAGTTCATATTGACTGTAATCTTTCTTTCGATGAAGAAATCAAAAATGTACTAAGAAAAATGGCTGTTGGCATAAAGGTCATTTACTCCATCAAAAATATATTTCCTGAAAAAACTAGATCTGCTTTACTGAGCGCTCTTGATTTAAGTCATCTGCATTAACCAATTGTTCTGTTCTCAGGTCTTATAAAATCACTTCGAGTTACTCTAAATAAAATTCGAGTTACTCTAATTGAACTGGATGAACAATTGAATAAAGACATGTTTCAATAGATCCAAATTTGACAGGACCGCTGATCTCAAGATCAAACACAAAATCTTACCAGTAGAATACCTCATAAAGTATCGGGTTATTATATATTTTATAAAGCTTCTAAAAGCAGATCTACCAGCTTTCGATGAACTCAAGTTAGCCACCCTAAGTGCTAAAATGACTGACCGTACAAACAAGCTGTCATTTGGAGCAAACCAAAAAACAAATTTAATGCAAAACTGTTTTTCAAAAAAGGCAATTGACTGGTATAACGATTTGCCTCTCACCTTGAGGCGGAATATCCCTAAAAAGCGGGCTCTCAAAACTACAATAAAAAATCATTTCTGGAATGAGTTTCTAAAAGACCCAACGGTTTCTGAATTTATTTCTAATCTCAAATCTTTCAAGTTCAATCTTAACTTGATTTAGTTTTAGGGCGTCTTTTAGTCTTCCATGAAATGTTAATTGGAGGAATAGCATTTTTAAAAATATTCTCTTTTCTCGAAAATGTTAATTGTAGAATTAGCATTTTTAAAAATTTCTCTCAATTATATTTCATCTCTCTTAATTTGTCGATATTTTAGCACATTGTAAATTTAATACAATTTTAAACTTTCACAATATGTGACGTTTGTTTCATTTATACTTCTTAACACTACATTGCCTTTAAACCATGTTCTGTATTTTATAGTTCATACTCAAAGGAATTAACAATGTTTTTCTTTTTTTTTGAGAATTTTGATTTGAAAGTATCAATATGCATGTAGTTTTTTAACGTATCGTATTAGTACACACTACTTTTAACTGTTTAAAAGGCAAACATTGGTTCTATTTATTCAATCTTTTGTAACAACGATCCGTGCAAAATTTTTCAATAAGCCAAAATCCTGATTTGGCGTCTTTTTGACGATAACTCCTTAAGACCTAAATTACGCACCGAATTTTTTTTAAATAACTGTGATATAATAATGCCATTCTGAAAAATGTCTTCTGAATCCGTTGTTACTAATTCATTGGAACTTAAGGATTCATTATCAATAAGGTTTTTCGACATTTCTATCAAGTGGCATGTTGTTGAATCTCATGGCGGACAGCAGTGAAAAGTATGGATATTTGTACCAGATGACTGTCAAGTAATCTTGTCTGCCTGTAATCATAGATGGAATCTTTAGTTTTGCTGGACGGTTAACTCTTCTTTTTTAATCCGACAACTTTAATCTGAAATAGCAATGAAGCTGTTTTTGTTCTTTCCCTGTATATATTTTTCATTTCCTGATACCTGTATATTTACGGAAACCATATTTGGGTACCAAATTTGGTCCTACTGATTTATGAGAAAAGAATCAGTGAAAACAACAAAATTACAGAAACGGTTCTAAAATAAAAGCAACTTACAAGAAACATGACTAACATAATTGTTCCGACCCCTCTTGAGGGGGGGGGGGGAAGAACTATATACTCAAATGGGTTTTTTTTGTTCAGTCAATTTTGGCCGATCGATATATTCATCGTAGAGAGTTGACACTGGTATCATTAGAAAGCTTGTCCACCGTAGAATATGGGATTGAAAATTTTTTGATTTTCGTTTTTGACAGGGAGATATCGAGGTTTAAACTTTCGAGAAAATAGAGTGAATTCCGTTGATTTCATTCACCTTTTTTCGGAATATTTGGCTAAAAATTCGCCTATTTTGTTAAAATTTATTAAAATTTTTCATGAAAATGTTGTTGATTTTACGTTTAAAGACAAAATGTATTGTCGGCTATTTAATAAAATTGAATATGATCTAAAGTTTTGCTATATTTTACTCTCTTCATTGGAAAAATTGGCAGAGTCGTTTCTGGCTGCCACTAATTTCGCAAATTTTGATGAAAATGTTGTTGATTTTAAGTTTAAATGTATTGTCGGCTATTTTCATTGAATTTTTTTTTGTCACAAATTCCGGCTAAATATTTCACAAAATTCATCAAAAACAGCACGAAATAGGTTTCTTTAGTCCACTCTGATTAAATTCGCAGGAACTGCACACACAAACACCACTAACACAATCTTTGTAGATTGAAAAAGGGGATAATTCCACTTCAACTTCCGTTGAGAGTGCTCTGTAAATAAAACTTTGCCGTCTTTTGCTAACTTTATTCGTTGATTATCAAAAACGCAGCATTTATTTTTGATTTTTTAACAAACAAAATATCTGTAACAATGACATTCCAAAAATTAAATTTTCCTAATGAACAATAAGCATTAGCAGTACTAGTTCTGTACCAATCTTGGACCATTACAATCCAAAAAGAATTCGGATTGTCGTCAGTCGGTTTTCTATAAAAAAAATTAGATCTTTTTTATATTAATTAAGTAACAGAACATTTCAAATCAAAGCTCACTAGTGATAGCTCCTATTGGCTTCCTAATTAGCTCGAAATTAATTTATCAAGTTGATTGCTTGAAACCTAATAGTCGTTTCCACTTTTAAACTATTTGATTTTTAAAGAAAAAATGTCTTATTGAACTTTGCCTCCATTTTTTTCTTAATTTGGTCAACTTGTAGATTAGTGTCAGCAATCAAAGAGCGTACCTTCTTTCTGATGAATTCAAATTTAGTCATTATTGCGGTTTTACGCCTTAAGTTTCGGTGTTCTGGCTTTGATACTACTAGATTTCATAAATTTTTTTTTGATTTTTAGGTATTTTCTCATTTTTCATGTTTTCTAGTTTTGTTAAATTATCACGTTATTGTCAATTCATATATAACATTTTCGCATTCAAGATAACGCACAATTGATAATATTTAAATCCTTAACGATATAGATGGTGGTTCTTTACTGCTTCGACAGTCCTTTCCGAAGAATTTATTTGAATTTTGTCTTTAGCTGTCGTTTTTACTTTGTCTTTAACTGTCGGTTTTACTTTGTCTTTCTAGTCATATTTAATTTCCTTTGCAATGACCCGGTTTGATTGGCTTTTCCTTGAAGAGCAGATGAGCCGATGATCTGATATTAGAAGATAGATAATGGCTTTCATGACTTTGAAAACAATTGTTTTCCAAAATGAAAAAAAAAAACATTTCAACTTCGCAATTTTGTTCGTTTTATTGTCTGTGTGTTACCTGGTCTCGTTTATTAAAGTTTAAAGATGACTTTATTTATGTCAAGAGAAGGTGTAGAAAGGGATTGGTGTCACAAAATTTAATGTTTTTAAAGAATTCCTTATGACTTTACTGGCTTCGAAACGGCTTTTTCACAAAAAAAAGTCAATTAATTTTTGATTTTTGTCATATTTGAGGCTCTTTTTGTAGACGTAAGACTTGTTCTGTGTAATGGCAGGTCTCGACGGCTTCCTTTGGAAGAAAAATCGAACCTATTCAATTTTTTCATTTTGTAATCAATGACTTTCATATCTTTGGAAATAAATTTTTTTTCGATAAAAACAAGTATTACATAATCTTTTTTTTTCTCTTTGGTCCAAATTGTTACCTAGTTTCATTAAAGAGAATTCACTTAATACAATTCAAGGGAAGGTGTCCAAAGGGATTGGTGTCACAAAATCTAATGTTTTAAGAGAATTCGTTATGACTTTACTGTCTTCCACACGGGTTCTTCACAAAAAAAGTAAATGAATTTTTGATTTTTGTCATATTCGACGTTCTTTTTGTAGACGTAAAACATATTTTGGATAATTGCAGGTCTCAAGGGCTTCCTTTGCAAGAATGCACGAACCTATTCAAATTTTTCATTTTGTAGTTAATGGCTCTTATTTCTTTGGAAATAAGTTTTTTTCGAAAAAAAAATATTACATAATTTTGCATTTTTTTCTTTTCTGTCTAATTGTTGCTTATTTTCATTAATGAGCGGCCACTTAATAAACTATTGTTGCTCGATGAAGGTGCAATCGAGCATATTTTGGGGGCCATAGTATGGCTTCACGGCTCCCAAAGCATTTTCTGGCAAGTTTTAATTGATTTTTAGTCTGTTGACTAATTGTTGTTCTTTTTGTAACTGCATAAAAATTTGAATACCAACAGTTATTAATTCCCTTCTATAAAAACATTGGTTATTGTAGACCTATGGGATATTTGTTGATTCCTAATGGTTTTCATTACTTTGAATTTAATTGTTTTTTTTAATTTCAGCGAATTTTCTAACTTTAAGGTTTCTGTTCTTTTTTGTCTAATTGTTACCAAACTTAATTATGAACTGTTGAATAATCATTTTTTTTTCTGGTGGTTAACAAGTTGTTTTGTCTATTATCAGTTTTATCTGACGCTATTTTGACTTTGTTATTAAGTTTTGTTTTTTTAAAACGGACATAAATTTTTTGATGTAATTAATGTTTGTTTCTGTTGTTTGATTTTGCCGTTAGTCTTCGCTCGCTTTCTTAATATCACCATATCTCATCAACCTAATTCTTCATTTTTTTCCACTGAGTTATTTGCTTTGGATGCTATCATTTCGTTCATACACCAGTTTCTTTTTTGAAAAATACTTGAATTTTTTGTGTTTTTCCATCTGTTCCTCATTTGCTAGACAATTATGCCAAAATTGTGGATGAGCGGGGTCGGAACCTTATGTGCGATTGCACATTACAGAGCCGCCTTGTATTATTATTACTGAAAAAATGGAACGATAATTCAATCAGGTCAAAATTTTGGATAACATTTTTATTTTCAAAAAGGCAATTTTGCTAATGCATTTCAAACACAAATAATGACAGTGTGAAATATATAACATAATTGTTGTTCTTAGATTTTTCAGAAAGATGCGCCGGCTATCTGGTATACTGCTGGTCCGTACATTAGATACTTAAACGACGGGGTTAATCGCGGGACCACATGTATAACTTGAGAGTTCAACCCCTAGTTCTACTCTTGGTATATCGTTAAGTATTAAAGAAAGTTAATTGCAAATATGAATTAATAAGTTATGTTAAACAGCATCAAATATGAATCGAGCATGAAGGGATAGAATAGTTAAGGTTATTAAGACTGAGAAAGTACAAGTTAGCACAGGTTGAAATATTCTAAGTTAACTTTTAACTTAGATAGAATTTAAGAGATGTTAAATTATAATTTAGAGTAGTTAAATTGAACTTACCTGATTTCCAAATTTGTGCTAAGTTAATATTTTATGACTTAGAGAGTTCTTAGTTAAGAACAAGTCACAAAATATTCTAAGATAGAAAAATATCTCAAGTAAGCTGAGATTGAGCAAGGGAGCAATTCGGGAGTATGATTTTAAATCAGAAGTTATCGGGGACCAAAAAGTGTTGGTAGTTGAGCGTGCAAGCTCCTTTTATACTTGCGGACACGTGGTTCTCTAGTATCCTATTGGATAGAGATAACAGTGTCGACAGAGTTACCAAGGTTAACTTGGTGTTATCTGTGTGGCGTGATAATATCACGTCATAGAATTCTCAGTTTTAGTTAGTGATCTTAAAATAGTAGCTTATTCAAAACTACTTAGTAATTTGTTCACACGTTAAAATGGACTTTGTCCAATTCAAGTTTGTGCTTCACGCACTATAACGTAAATTCTCAAAATAGCACTAAGATTATCAAATAGTGTTACTGAGTGTAGCACACTTCAGTACATCCCATCCCGGTCCATAGGTATTAAATCAAAACATCAAATTTTACATAATCGAAAAAATTATTTAGCTTAATTTTATAATAATTAAGCATTTAAAGTTTGTGAGGTAGATTACGTGGTTAAAGTTCTAAAGTTCATCGTATCTTCTTGTTTCTGAGTTCTCTCTTGAAGAAGGGTTGACGATGTCCTAAGATACAAGGCTGTACAAAATAATAGATCCAATTTTTTTTTTGGGTGGCCGTTATACTAGACCTTTTGAAGTTTTTCCATAAAATTGTGCTGTCAATACATCTGACGTTGAATAATAGAATAATATAAGTTGAGGAATATACTGGTTAAGTTAATGGTCTATAATGACAAGCGAGGTAAATGAATAGGGAAATTAAAATGACTGCGCACAACACCATAAGGGCCAGTGTTGTTGAAATAACTCCCCAAATAAAGAATTCCGTTTCGTAATTCATCATTATTTGAGTCTTGTTGAAGAATAAATCAATTGAAGTAAGCTTTGTAGCTATAGTTTAAGGAATTAATATTTAGGCTTGTTTGATCATTATGAATTAGCTTCATGAAATAATTAATCTTGCTTTTTGTCATTAGTTCAAAATAAATAACAATTTCTTTTTGTTCAAAGTCTTCAAGAAATAAAATAACTTCGCATTGAAATTCAGAATAATAAAATTCGGAGATTCTGAAAACTTTATCGTTAAAAATAATCTGTTTAGAAAAGTTAACCCATGCGGATTCAACATGATCAGAGAATTGACAATAGTCTTTAAACCATTCGATATCAACACCTCCTTCAAAATATGTGTTCATTTTGAATAATATAGTAATTCAATTTTTGTGTCAATGGGGAGAATGGAAGACCATTTAATCTTTGAAAGAAATTAACAGGAAGATCCAAATAGTACTTAAACTATAAATGGCGGATGGCGATGAATGCATACCTGTTAACGAAAGGTTGTAACATTTCTATATCCGTGATCACCAAAATATTGAAGACTAACATTTTAATTGAAATAAGTGAGCGGTCGAAAGTTTAGATTATTGATGTTAAGAATGTCTTCTGTATGAATAAGCTTTAGAATTTCAAATAAATCGTACTCAGGAACTTGATGAAAATAAACTACAATTTCATTAGAATTGTTATCTTGTAAGAATAAGATAATCTCTTGTAACTCAAATGTCCAATGAACTGACAATGGCGTATAGAATTTATTTCCAACTAAGAATGTTTTCGAAGTTTTAATAACTTGAGATTGAATAAATTCAGCGAGATCGCAATATGTTTTGAAATACTTAACGTCTACTGAAAGGTTGTAAGACATCAAATAAATTATGGAATTCAATGGAACAATCGAATGATGTCATAAGCAAGATAAATCGGTAAAGAATAGATTTTATTAGAGAAGCGAGAACAAATCAAATCTGCAATCTAAAGATAAGAATGGACTCCTTGTTCACCATAAATTGCGCTAAGTGTAATCATTGAAGATTGTTTCGATGAAGATTGAAGAAACGCGGATTACTTTACTTGATGTAAGTAATGTAATAAAGGAGAGTAAGGTAATCAAAATGGCTAATAATTAGGCGTTTAAACTAACGAATAATTTTCCTCACCGCGGGAGAAAGAAGAAGAAGTAATGAAGGAAGTACTGAACATCAACAACCACAAATTTATCTATTCCATTCCGTGAGTGCTCAACGTGATGAGCGGAGGATGTGGAGTTGATGCTTCAGATTTGCGATCTCCAGTTGGAGCTCATTAATCCGTTGTTCGAGCTGTTGAGAGCGTTGTCTTTCTGTTAGAAAGTTTTGCTGTACCTGATAAGTGAAGGTATCAAGCTGAGGAGTGAGGTTTGCTGTAATATTATCAAACGGGACTTGTATTGTTTGTCCTTGAAGGTTGTGATTAGTTAGTAGATAAGAATTTTTGTTTGACAAATAGCCAATGAGATTGAATCTATTGATGTTGGGTTGCAACTGGTAGATTAAATTCGTATCGTAGTTCGGGTGTCCACTAAAACCGGGGGTTTTAGCTTGTAACTCAGCTTGATGTTGTTTTTGTAGGCGGTCTTGCAAGGGGGTAGTTGTGTAATGATGAAGATTAAGAAAGTTTGGTCGTGACCATTGAGTAGTTGTAGTGTTTGCTAAGACGTTGTGTACTGTACTGTTTGTCTTGGGTATGTTTACTTCTAGCGGTGTCGCTGGGTTGAATGTCTCTCTAATGAATTGTTTACGTGGTTGTTTCTTTGCAATTGTATCTGCAGTTTTAGTTCTCTTCTTGGATGATGTAACCGTCGTTGATGAATTTGCACTAGTTGTTTGAGTTTGTACTGCTGAAATCTTGATAGCTGAGAGAAAGGTTGTAGATGGGGTAACGTGAGTTGTGGTTTGTACTAGTCTGTCGAGTTGTTTAACTCCAGATTGAGGTTTAGAAGTTGATGGTGTATTGTATTCGGGCCAACCACTTGAAGGTTCCTTCTGAAAGACTGGTATCAGTTCGTTAGGGATTGAAGAAAGTTCCTGAAATATCAAGTATTCTCTACTCTTATTCTATTCTAAGAGTATATTTTTTGAAGTTATTTTGCTAGTATTCTCTTTTTCTTATTATTTTTTTTGTATTCTCTTTCAAAGTAAATCAGTAGTAATTTTGAAGTCAGTCTATATTATCATCATATAGTTTGATGATATGAAAGTAATAGAGGAATTAATCCTATACTGGAGACGTAGGAACGTTGTGATCGTTTCTATTTTCGTCTTTATTATTCTCATCATGTAGGTTTGGGTAACCACTTTTATTCTCAAATCTTAAAGCTTGTAAGCCTATATTCTCTGCATAAGGTGGAGTTTGAATAACTCGTTCTCTAATATTAATATTTTCGGTTTTTGGAACTTGCATTGTCCGTTCTCTACTTTCATCAGTGTTATTATTATCAGAATTAGTTGCTTGATAGATAGAAGTCAAAATTGGAACTGACATTAAGTCAAATGTGGCAGCAAAGAGTGCCTTACCAAAGTGAATAGATGCATCTGTAATTTTGTTAATTTGCATTGCTCGAATTAATCATAAGACTGTGTCGATGAGTAGCTTAATGAATAAGAAAGCGGCAAAGAATATTCCGCATCGCTCAATTATATATTGTATTTTACCAAAGGTTTCAACAAATTGATTATTAAAGAAGTCCGGTGAAATGAATGAATCTAGATAAATAGTTCTAGAGTTATAATAATTTGTGCCTGAAATATTTGAAAATGATTCTCTGCTATCTATTAATGACTTAGTAAAGTGCTTGAGAACTCCTTTCATATTGGAGTTGAAAGTTATTGAATTCTAGAAAGACATCATTTCTTTATATGTGTAGATAGAAGCATAAATACTTGCAGTAATAACATTCGCAATTTTTTGAATAACTATGTGTGGTTTGAAAAGTGCAGGTCCTCTTACTTTTGTGATTTGTGGGGTTAGCTCAACCCATGAATTGTCATCGTCAACATCTAGTTGAAATAAGTTTGAATGTTTATCAGAGCACAATTGTTCTTCGGCTTCAATGAAGGTTTGTCTAGAAATGGGATCAACAAAATGAATTTCATCTTCATAAAGAATTGGTATTCGATTATAGCACTTATTAAGAATCTGTAAGGGTGAATGAAATTCAGGACAATTATATAGCCAGGCAACATTGCCATTTGTTTTGAGAAACATAGATCTGTTTCTTGTTAAGGTATATCCAGCTAAGCGCGGATTTTCATGAGAAATCATTAAAGTGTTAAGAATAGTTGAGCGCTCTAATTCACCGTCATTTCTTAATAGCTCTAGAGTAGAAGTTTGAAGTTACCGAAGATTATTAAAGTGCAAATAGTCAATTTTGGTTCCAAGATGTGCTTCGAAATCAATATTCTCATAAACTTGAGAATATGTTGTATCAACTGTTTTGTTGTCACTGGAATAGAATTTATTTTTCATAATTATAGCACCAGTATCGGGTTTAAATTTGTGAATGGGTTCTCCAGTGTTCATATCGAATCCGTCACGAAGACTAATGTATAGAGAATCATATGGCGTAGGATATACTATTCGTGGATGACTACATAAAGACTGTGGTTTATTATAAACTTGGAACATAAAGCTTTGTAAGTCGAAATCTGACTGAGCTGAAGTAAATTTAGGATCCTTTACTATGTAATACTTGTCATTAGCTTTAATCATTTGAGCGTCAAAAGTGCGAATTATAGTGAAAAGACAATTATTGGGTTCATCCCAAGTGTATGCAAATGGATCAGTAGATGTAGAATCGCAGCCTCCGGCTGATAAAGGACAAGGTAGAGGTATATTTTGCCAGTTATTAACTGTGCCATCTCTAAGGTTTACATTCAGGCTAACATTTTGCATATATGTTTCATAAGTGTAATGTGTAATCCAACCTCGGGAGTTACATTCATTTTTCCCAGTTCCAACATCGCCTGAGTTAAAGTTTGAGAATAAAGATTTGTCAAAGTCGAATTCTACTGAATTAGAAGAAGGGGAAAGCTTTATCTTTTTTCTTTCCTTTGCAAGTTTGCATTTCTGAGCATCAAGCTTAACTGAAGTAGTAATAGTATTATGTCTGGCATCTATGCCGCTAGAGTCAAAAGAATCGCAAAACCAACGTAATTGCTGTTGGGTTGCTTTACACATAGTTGCTTCTAGTTTTACTTTATAATTTCTTTGGTAGAGAGTGACTCGTGCTTGATTAGTGCTAATTTTATCGGGGCGATTTTCGCAAGGTGCTACTTTGTTGAGAGAATACATCTGGTTTGAGATCATTTTTGAGCAATCAAAGTGGTTAACATGAAGGTTAGGAGCTGTGTTTTCATAGATACTCATCTTTTCAATTGGTCTGGCGTCAGTGAAAGACGTTAAGAGTAATAATGCAAGAAATATAACAAAGATCAAATATTTTGCAGAGCAAGCAGTTATAACACAGAGAAGTGCGAGAGGTATTATAGCAATAATCTTAAGAAACTGAACAGAACGAATTTGGTTTCCTATGTAAGTTAAAAAATATTCTACTTTTGAAAGAAACGCTTTCTTATCAGTAAGTTTTTCTTTAAAGAACTGGTCTTTAATCAGTGATAGTGGCATATGGACGTTGCGTTTTGACCAAATTAATAGCTTTTCAGGAGGCTCTAGTAATTTAAGGTACGGAATTTCTTCAGGTAGACAATTATTTCTATTTACGACACATTCTATGAAGTGTGGGTGAGAATTGTTATATTCAACTAGGAATTTTAATTCTGCAATACGCTGAGCAATTTCAGATTCAATATCAGTTGCTACAGGTAGGAACAGAGTTAAGCAAAGTGATGTAAAAATAAGCATTTTGTAACTTACGTTTATTACTTCGTCTATTGCTGGTGATTTCTTGATTTCGCCGTCTTCCATTTAATAAACGAAGACAGTATAAGGTGAGTCTAACAAATTCAAGTTAATATTATCCGTGAAAGTAATCTGATATTTTAGCTCGTGAACGTGAGCGGAATTATAGGGTACCCAAAATATGACAAATTTTGCGTTATTTTCTGATGTTACGAAGAATGCAACTGTTCTCTGTTGATTAGAAACAAAACACTTGTCAAGTGTTACAGTTTTATTTCCGAATTTCAATATTTTCTGTAAGAGGAATATTCTAATGTACGATAGCGGGTCGAATGCAAGGGCAGTAAGAACTTGTGTTTCAAGGGAAGGTGGTAACGTAGATTAAGGGTCCACAGTACAGGGAGCTTCGATGATATCAAGGTCTATTTCGTCTCTGTTGTTCAATTGGAAATGAAAGCGTTCAATATGTTCTGGTTTGTTAGGGGTCCAACAAACAATTGTTTCTAAGTTTACAAACTGGTCTTTAACGAAGAAAATAAAAATGTTTTCTTTATATGAAATATATGATCGATCAATTTTTGCCGACTTGTTATTATAATTCAAAATTTTATGTGGGATGTTATAAGGACTGTAAGAAGTTGAGAAAGTTGTCCTTGAAGCTATAACCCAATAATCGCTTAGCGGAATATTCATTGATCAGTTGGTGGTTCTAAAACCAAACAAGGGACATTTAAAATGTCTAAGTCAACTAGGCTTGAAGAATGAATTTGAAGTAATAAACTGTTAAGTTGTTGAGGGTTATATTTTCCCCAGAAGACAGCAATAGGGTCTTCGTTAGAGTTAGTAGCAAAAAATACTACAGTTCTAACTTCGTTAGAAATTTGACAACTGGTTAAGGTGTTAAACTCACTATTAAATTTCAACTTTTGATTTGCCTTAATAGAAACTTTCACAAGTGTATCAGGGTTGATAGAAAGAGAAACAAGAAAACCGTTTTGGTCGAATGAGACTTCTGTCATAAATTAGACTTGATCAGCTTTAAGGGGGTTTTAATTGTGTTATGCAATGTGTTTACTGGTGATGAATGTGTTCAATATGAGTAGTGTTTGTTAGAATTTAGAAACTTTCTCAATTGTCAGTTTTGTACTATGTTCGATCTGAAGGGTTATGTACTCCTTCTATAGTAGCTGACTGAGAATTAAATTAATATTGAACTGAGGTACCTGATATATGTGTTGCGGAGATGTTTTGTGACAAGTATTTGCAGGTCACAAATTGAGATGCTTGAAAACTTTTCTAAGTTTTCTAAGTTATTATTTGAAAGGGGCAAAATGTGAAGATAGAATTTGGGACAGAGAGAAGAGAGAGAGAGAGAGAGAGAGAGAGAGAGAGAGAGAGAGATGAATTAGAACTGAATTTGAAAGCGAAAGAAGTAATTGATTTCAGAAGGTAACTGAGAAAAGTGATTTTAAATTTTGGTAGGACTCTTAAATAGTGATTCTCAGGGTTAAGTCACCAAAATATGTGTGCTCAATTCTGATTGGCTAATCACTAGCTCTGACTAGTGCCATGTAGCATAGTATTAAACTGATCATATAACTAAATTGTCACGTTAAGTTTTCTATTTATATCATTATATCAAACTATATTAGAATATGGGCGAATATAATGTGTTTTTCGTTGCATTCACCTAATTTTTTGAGGAGCAGAATTATTTCTGATGGGATTTGAGACAATTTGTAATTAGTCAGACAGGGATAACTAAATTTTCTGAACAAAGCCAGCTAAATTCTTGGGAGAAACAATTAAAGATCTTATTCATCAGCTCAAAATTGGAAGGTTTTTTCAAAAAAAAACTATGAATTAAGTGAAAAATTCGAAAAAAGTTGAATCAAAAGACTCCTGGTGTGGCTCTTGGCTACACGATGATGTTGGGTATAGATGTGTCTAGTTTGGCTTTGTAAATCAGTTTTTGACCAACGGAATTTATATTGTATTTTCAACTCTCTGAGATGTTTTAGGGACGATAATAAACTATTGATTGGCAATATTAGAATTCTGTTTCCGCCATTTTACACACTTGGTTCTTGTCTATCTTTGGACAAAATTTTGCGCGCTTGTAATATGTTGTTGAGAAAAGGTCGCACTTAGAAGAACAAAAAGTGTTAATTTTTGTTAGACATATTTGTCTCACTAAATCTGATTAATTCTCTTTGTGTGGAGAGCAAAATTCGAAATTGTTTTTGGGATATCTGGTAGTAAATTGATGTAGCACTCAGACACAATAAATTTTTTTTATAATTGTTTTCGTGTGGAGATTGCAAGAACGCTTAGAAACTGAAAAAGTAGTATTTTTAATGTATAATTCGTAAATAAATATATTTATCCGTTCCAAGCTTATATTCTTCAAGCATGCATTCTAAACAGTTGTGGCATGGGTTGTTGAGCGGATAAGTTTATCAAGCTCAAGCTCTTTCTAACAGATGCTTAAGGTCTGCACATAGTTGACATAATTCCTACTTTGAGAATTTAAAATTGCGGTTAGCTGTTTGTTTATAAGTGCTTTAATGTTTATTTTAAACATTCCTTGGGTCCTTAAGCTAGTAAAGTTAGCTCTATTTGTTGACTATGTGGGTTGCTTAAATGTGCGTTTCCTGACAAATATGCGATTCAGTGTGGTAAAATAGTTTGCAAGGGGCAAATTTCTATAATTAAGCAATTTAAATTAGATAAGGTAATTGCTCATGGGGGAATAACTTGTACTTAGTTTTGTTTTGGGTAACATGTGTTTTCAGCGTTAGTTTGCAATAAAGGGTATGCGTAAATTGTGAAAGTTTATGAGTTTTGAACATGTATAGAAGTTTATGTGTGTGTAACAGCTTGCAATGGTGATTAATTGCGTACTTTATGTAAGATTTGTGTTGAGTGGGCTATTTGCTTTTTGCCTTAAACGTTCATACTATACAGTTGGATCTCTTACTCAAATCTTTAAACTTTCTCTGATTTCTCTAACCTTCTGATTTTTCATTTCTAACTTTCTTTCTTTAATCCTTAAACTTTTATTCCTTCTTTTTCTTAATCTTAGTTCCTTCTTTAATTTGTTTCTTCTTAATTTTCTTTTCTGTTCATTTCTTATTTCTTTTCATTTCATTCTTCTTCTTATCATGTCTCATATGCATATCAATTTTTTGGAACCCGATCACGATATGCAGGATGAATTGGATCGTGCTAAAGTTGAAATCAGCAGAAGGGGGCTTGAGCTTACTTCCACCACGGGATTTAGGAAGATGGTTAAGAGTTATTTCTATCGGAAATATATCAATCAGGAGGTCGCCGGATTGGATGCTGACGATTTTCTGTTCTTCATGTCTGAGGGCTATAATGACCTAAGGGTGATTTTGGGAGATGAAGAAGTTCAAGCTCTAGACAGGGTGAGTGTCATGGAGAAACCATGGAGGCGGCGTGACATTCAGTGTGTGTCCGTAGAGACCTTAGAAGTTATCGATTTCTTCCTGGGCCTAGATGTGAGTATCTGTTGATTTATTACTCAGAATAACTGTTTGTTGTGATGAGGCCTTTAGGGGCGTTCGGAGGAGAGAAAAATAAAAGGGTTTTAAGGTAGTAGAAAAAAAAGAGGGGAATTGTTTGTTAGCCAGAGTGATAAGGAGAAAAAATTTTCGATTTCAGTTCTTCCAAAAATTCTTTGTGGGGGACAAAGTGGAATGGGTGTGGGAAGAGCAAGAGGCCTTAGCGAAGCAACTCTGGGCTCTTCACTATGCGTGGTGGGATCCGGAATTTGGTCCCGTGCTTCAAGGAGCATATAAGATGCTGAGGGAGCTGAAACTTCCGGAGTGTGCCATCTTCAAGTGTGACACGCTCAGGAGCGCTGTGCTTAAGAACCTGCTAAAAGACTTTATGAATATGCGGGTATGATTTTAATTTGTGGAGATTTGCGCTTATATGGGGTTTGTGCGCGTGATATTTTAACTATGTAAATATATTTTTATTTTATTTTTGGTGCGTGGTTACGCTTTTTAATATAAAAGTTATTATTTGAAAAGAGATTTTGTGTCTCTATTTCTTTTTGAGTTTCTGTATCAAGTCAGAAGGAATAGGTTCACCAAAGAATGTAGGTGCTTTTCTATTACGTTGAGGTCTGCTTAATACTTCATTTGCGTCTGGTAAATTAGAAACATTAGGTGAAGCTGTAGGTGTAGAATTATGAGGTGATGATGTGGGGCTATTATGCGATGCTTGGGGGAATAATTTGCGTGTAGCTTTAAATTTACTAGTACTATCAGGTGGGGTAGAAAAATTTTCTTGCTGTGGGCTATTAGGTGAATACATATTTTGCATAGGGTAGGGGGTTGAAATGCGTGGGGGTAGAAAATTAGAAGAGCTTGTGCCTTGTATATGCGTAGTATTATCTGCTCGTGTTTGTAGCGATTCTAAGCCTGAGTCCTTTGTTGGGGTAGCCTCAACATTATAAGGTGGCTGTAGTGTAGTATTAGGATTTATAGTAGGTTGTGTTTCTACTAAGGGCCACTGCGAAATAGCAATATGTTGTGCGCCTCTATAAGCATTAGATTTGGATATATTATGCTTATTATATTGAGTATAATAATCATCCGTATCGTCTGGGACTACATAGTTCTCAACTAACTCTTGTATTTTTTCTTCTTTCGGGTAATAAGGTACTATATGATTTCTATGCACGGTTTTCTTCTCATTTGTTTTATCATGTTGTATTTCATATGTAGTATTAGTTAGCATTCGTTTCACGGTGTAAGGGCCTGAGCGTAGCTCTTGTAGCTTTTTAGACATTAGTAGTCCTTTGGAGTGATTTTCTAGTAGTACTTTTCTACCTTCAGGTATAGGCTTTCCGAGTTTAAATCTATTTCTATACTTGTGCGCTTTATTCGTAGTTTGTCTACATTTAGTATAGGTATTCGAGTATATAGTTTTAAATGTATTCTCTCGCTTTAACATTTCGTTAGATAATCTGTTTTGTAATAATTTCTCTATCTTTTTGTTATTACAAGTTTCTTCACTATGTGAGTGTGGCGGTAGATTATTACAATACTCTGATGTGCATTTCTTTTGATTATCTCGTAGTAGTCCTAACTTTAGTGATAAGGGTATTTGTGGTTTCGTTCCGAATAGTATTTCATAAGGGGTATATCCCGTACTGTAATTTACAGCAGTATTGTGTGAGAATGCAAATTTACTAGTGTACTCGGACCAATTAGATCCACTTTTACTAATAAAATGTCTTAGGTAATTAGTCAAATGTTTATTTTGTACTTCTACTTTGCCGTTAGTCCACGGTGAATATGCAGTTCGGGGGCATAGTGTAATTCCCATTTCATTTGTGTAGTGAACGAAATCATTACTAATAAAAGCCTTGCCGTTATCATGTACTATTTGTTGCGGTATACCAAATGTAGTTATAAATTTCTCTAGTTGATTTACTGTTTCGAGAGCTTCAGCATTCTTGCTAGGGTATACTTGTATAAATCTAGAGAAAGCGTCTACTATTACAAGACAAAATCTATTTCCTTTTCTAAGTGGTCGTAGTGGACCTTTGTGATCAATATGAAGTGTATGTAGGGGTATAGCTTCTAATTGTCCCCATGGTTCTAAGGGTGCTTCGTTCAAGTCTTTGCGTGCTGACTTATTAGTTTGGCAACTTAAGCAATCTAACATTAACATTTCAATCCATTTAAACATACCGGGCCAATAGAAATATCGCTTAACTCTATTGTAAGTTGTGCTTTCTGCTCTATGACCACTAAGTTCATGCGTATGTGCGACTTCGAATATCTTTATAAATAGCGAAAGTGGTGCACATATCCTAACGTCAAAAGAGCCGTCCTCACAAGGTTCGGAATAACAGAGTAAATCATATTGACTTTCTAAAAACAACAAGTTGAAATTATTTCTATAGGTCTGTAGTGCTTTACATTGTTTAATAATGTAGTCCTTTTCTGGAGCTTTGCCTACTTTTAGCCAATCTCTAACTTTATTTATCACGGAGTCGTTTGCTTGTTCTTCAAGAATATTAACGGTGTCAAGATTAGCGTTTTTTGCAGAATCTGTAACTTTAGCTATTAAATCTAATGTATCTGTGTGGACATCCTTTTCTGAGATGTTTTGAAAAGCTTCTGGTTCAATAAGTTTCTTAAATTTTGTCCGTCTGATATAGTCGGCTTTAGCAGATTCTAATTGTTCAATAAGTGAATTTTCAATATTTCCTTCTACTAGATCTAACCAATCTTGGTCATCATAACCTTCTCGGTCATCACTTATTTCAGCTATTTCTTCTATCTCGGAATAGTAGTGATTATCATACTCGCTAGTTAGTTCTGAAGTTAATTTCCTTATTTGATTTATTTGTGTGCCGTAGCGAAAACAATCAGAGAAACTGTGTATAGCATTACAGTGTTCATTTATGTAGTCTGGTGCATCATCTACGCTAAAGTCACCTTCATCATTTATATTAATAAGTTTCTTTCTTTCGCCTTTGACTTGAGCAATAATTGGATAACAGTCGTTAGCGGTTGCGTCCTTATCGTCTTGATGCAATACAGAATAGTTAACTTCTTTTCCGTTAATATGAAACTTTATATCTTTAGGTATCACTTTGTGTTCTAGTTGATAAAGTTTAGCATCTGCTAAAGAAACGTTTCGGCTAAGAATGTCAGGGAACGCTAAGTTTTTGCCTTCAGTGTATATAATTTGCAAGTTTTGGAACTTAGTTATTACAACTTGATACTTAAAGAAACGATGTGACATTTGTCCTCGTCGTGACCAAAGAAATAGAATTGGTCTGTGATCACAGTATAGGTAAATTGGAAAAGGGGATCCAATAACATAAAATTCATAAGTTTGTAATGCAGATATTATTCCGCATAGCTCTCTATGTTGAGGGGACATCTTTTGTTCAGCTTTGTCAAATACTCTCGAGTTTGCTGAAATCATACGTTTTCTATCAGGAAAATCTTGTATAAGAACACAGCCTGTTCCTAAATTAGATGAATCAGCATGTATATGAAAGGGATAGTCATTAGAAGGAAACGCGTTAGAAATATCGTGACAGAATCTTTGTTTAAGGTCTGTGAATACCTTTTTGTGTTCTGGTAACCACTTGAATAGTGTTGTATCTTTAGTTAAGTCATATAGAGGTTTTGCATCAATGTGAAAGTTCAAAATATAGGTATGATAGAAACCCATCATTCCTAAAACTCTTAAAACTTCTGTTTTCGATTCTGGCGTTTTTAGGTTTCTAATATCATCTATGCGCGAAGCAATAGGCGATAGTCCGTTCTTAGATATAACATGTCCTAGAAATCTCACTTTTCGTAAGAAAAACATTGTTTTATCGGGGGCTGCTTTAAGGTTTGCCTTTCGAAGCAAAGAGTGATACTCTTTTACTATTGTGAACATTTCTTGTTTATCTTTAGCTTGTAATAAAGTATCGTCTATATATGTTATGGCTTGTTTACGTTTTATAAGGGGTCCAAATGCATAACGCATTAGTTTGCTAAAGAAACTGGGTAATGGCTTGAGACCATAAAATCCTACTTGATAGGTGTACTGTCTGCCTCCTACAATAAAACTTGTAACCTTCTGTGTATCTTCAGTTAGTGGTACTTGATTATAAGCCGATGATAAATCACTACTTGTAAATATAGTTCCAGTTATTCTTGTCATTAGAACATTTAGTGGTTCGAGTGGCTAACTAGAATTACTTGTATCAGTTATAGAGTTTAGGTATCTAGCATCAATGACTAGTTTTACATAATCCTTCTTAGGTAATATGATGACGGGATTGACAAACCAACTATTCATATCATCGTTCTCATTGAGCTCTCTGATTATCCCTGCTTGAATTAATTCATCCATTAGTCTTTCTAATTTATCTCTGAGATGAATGGGTATTTTGCTTGGTCGTTGCTTTTTAAAGGTTGCGTCTTTTTTTAAGGGTAAATGGAACTTATGTTTAGTTCTGCCAATATCATACTTATGATGTGAATAGACATCATTATCCTGAAGTATTATTTCTATCAACTCAAACAATTCATCATCAGTCAAATCACTTTGCGTGAAATCAAAGTTATCTAAGAACCTTTCTAGATACTCTATGTCTTGAACTGTATTTCTGTTTTGCTTAATTACAAAATCACTAACTGCTTTATTTATGATTCGGTTGCTTTGTAGTTTATCTCTAAACTTAGGAAACTGTTCGTTGACTTTAGGTCTACATAACTCTTTTGCTTCGGTAGAGAAGTCTGTGGCTAGTTCTCTCTCATCTTCTTTGCATTTTTCTATTAAGTCACTTTCAATAATTTCGAGCACCTCTTCCTGTTCTAGTGTATTAGTCTCTACTTTCTGTAGTTTATCAATATCATCCTTGCTTGTATACACATAGATAGTTATTCCTGAATTCTTAAAGGTTTGTTCAATTAGAGAAGATATCTCTCTCCAATCCATTCCGTCTAAACCACAAGCTATTTTTGGCATCGCTATACAGCGTAAATTTAGTCCTAGTGCATGATCTCTCATGGCAAGTAGTGTTGTTTTGATTGTGTCAATTGTTGGCTTTTCATAATGATTAGCCTTAGTGATGAGATTATATACTAAGTTATTATCTGCTCTGAAAGTTATTATGTCACCTATATCACAGTTTCTACTTTTACAGTAGTCCTTTAATAAGGGTATTCTTTTGGAGATTGTGTTAGCAAAACCTTTTTTCATTTCTGCATCTGAGGATATCGTGTGCGCTATAGGCATATTAGAGTCAAATATAGATTGGGTACGAAAATCTACATATCTAATGCAAGAATTAGTTTGGATTTGCTGTCCTTCTTGTAAATTGTTTACTACTGTGTTCAGTATGAAGCAATTGTTATAGTCCTCACTTTCATTTAGTATTGTACTTGTAAATTCGGCACAGTTTTTGATATTGTATCTTTGTATAGGTTTGTCAGTTATATCGCACATAGCATAACCTATTATTCCTCTATTTATCTGTATTGGGTGATTCTTTTGATTCTCCATAAATATGGGTAGAAATTCTTCAGGTTGTGGACAAAGTGTGTTCACAAAGACTAGGTCAGTTTTTGCAACGTTAATATGGGGCATGAAATATGTTCCTGGTGGAAATAAGGCTTGACTGGGGTGCTTTTGCTTGTGCAATTGTGTACTTTTCTGTTGTAGAAAGATTGGTTGAGCTATGTTTAAAGCAGTCATCTCAGTTATGTATGGGTAATCTTTCTCATTGTTGAGTGAGCCGTAGCAAATTAGGTTTCTCTCAGTTTTTAACTCTACTGCGGGGATATCGAAGTGAAGTGCTTTTAAAAACAAATGACAAAAATCGATACCTATTATGTTCTGTCTTTGTTCTTTAGTAACGAATACTTTATGGGGGACTGTATATTTACCGTCAGTTTCGAAGCTAGATTGAATAGTTGTGTAGCCAAGCATTCTGATTGATGAACCAGTATATGTTTTTGAATCACAATTTGTATTTTGTAAATGCAAATTTTGTCCAAGGTTTACTAGTGCAAGGTATGTAGGATGATTGATAATAGTGCAGGTTGATCCTGGGTCAATCATGAATTCTACTTCTAAACCACTATTGTTTTTAATGTCTCCGGTGGCAAAGTGATATAAGTTGAGATAAATTCTTGACTTAGTACTACTTTCTTTAGTAGCGTTCGGAGACTTCAAAAGTTTAAAGGAAAGAAGTCCGTTATAGCATTTACGTAGTCATCGTCGCCTTCAACGAAACTTATTTGATTTGGTTGTTGCTGAATATTGTTGGGTTTTGATTGTCTTTGTTGTAGATTGTTATTTCTACTTGGTGTATAGAAGCTAGCACTTTGTTGTGGCTGTTGCTGTTGTTGTGGTGATGGTGATTGTTGTTCAAGATTTGGTTCATTATTTCTATAGGTGTTTTGCAGAGGGAAGGTTTGTTCGTATGGTTGAGTGAATCTATTGCCATAGCTGCTAAAAGATGTATTTTGTTGTTGATAGTTAGGCTTGTTGAACCTAGGATTATAGTTTGAGTAGCCACCTCTTGGTTGATAGCCTTGGTTTCTAGGACCATTGAATCTTGTATTGCCTCGGTTATTCTTTCTGTAATCATTGGAGAATGTTATATTTGGCCTTCTTGGTTCAACAAGTTCCTTTCTCAATTTGTTAACGCTATCATCTATCTGTTTCTTTGTGCATCTAGAGATGGAATGACCATTGCTTCTGCAATAATCACAGAATCTAGTACTGTTAGGTCTGCCTTTTATATTAGGGTCTCTTGGCCTAGAAGTATCTATAGCATTCACTTCATTGCTTTTGAAAAGACTAGTTAAATCGTTAATTTTGCTCTCGAGTGTTTTAAGTTTATCTATTCCTGTAGCTCCACTAGACTCTGTTGTTACAGAAAATGTTAAGTCTTTTACGACTAAGTGATCAACAAATTGTGTCCAAGTTATTGAAGGATTTTCAATAAGTTTCTCGTGCGCTTTGCGTTTTAAACCTTGTGGTCTTAGTCCTCTTATAGCAAAATCTATGTATTTCTGACATCGTTGTCTTTGTTGGATTTCTTTCTCCCTTCTTATATTGTCATCACCTTCAATACTTGTTGGTATCTTTTCTGGCCAACCTTTATCAACTCCACTTTTTATTCTATGTAGATAGTTCTTTATTAATTCTACTTCTTGCCTGAATGTGTTCTCAACCTCAAGTCTAAATCTAAATTGGTCTCTACCGTCTATTAATCTTTTTATAAATTCATCTTTTAAAGTATTCCAATCTGTAGCATCTGTGACTTCACTTTCAAACCATTCTAGTGCTGTATCAGTTAAAAGTGAGCCAAATAAGGATTGTTGCCTTTTATCATAGCTAGTTTGTGCAGCGGGTGCTGTAGGCCTAGTTCCTAATGAAAAGAGTATTTTGTTTTCTACAGAGTTCCAAAAAGAAGTGGCATCCTGATTAGGATCATTGCCTGAAAAAGATACAAGTGAAAGATTTGGATGTGTTATGGGAGTTTCAGGTGGGGGAGTAACGGCAGGTGGAGGAGTACTACCACCAGGACTGGCCATTGTTTGAAGGACTGAAGTTATTGTATTAGAATTATTAATAACAGAGGAATAGTTTAAATCAAAATCAAAAAAGGATTTTAGTGAGAAGCCCTTTGACTAGTTAACTTACACAAGTTAATTTAATGGCTTTTCTACAATAAGTGAACAAGTTAAATTTAGGCAGGCTTCTCTGATAGTTTAAATGAACAAATTAAATTGAGAATGCCTTTTCTATATTAAATGAACAAGTTAAATTGAAGTAGCCTCTCTTTATTAAATGAACAAGTTAAATTGAAGTAGCCTCTCTTTATTAAATGAACAAGTTAAATTGAAGTAGCCTCTCTATATTATTCGAACAAGTTAAATTGAAGTAGCCTCTCTTTATTAAATGAACAAGTTAAATTGAAGTAGCCTCTCTATATTATTCGAACAAGTTAAATTGAAGTAGCCTCTCTGGGACCACCATTTATACTGCCGGTCCGTACATTAGATACTTAAACGACGGGGTTAATCGCGGGACCACATGTATAACTTGAGAGTTCAACCCCTAGTTCTACTCTTGGTATATCGTTAAGTATTAAAGAAAGTTAATTGCAAATATGAATTAATAAGTTATGTTAAACAGCATCAAATATGAACCGAGCATGAAGGGATAGAATAGTTAAGGTTATTAAGACTGAGAAAGTACAAGTTAGCACAGGTTGAAATATTCTAAGTTAACTTAGATAGAATTTAAGAGATGTTAAATTATAATTTAGAGTAGTTAAGTTGAACTTACCTGATTTCCAAATTTGTGCTAAGTTAATATTTTATGACTTAGAGAGTTCTTAGTTAAGAACAAGTCACAAAATATTCTAAGATAGAAAAATATCTCAAGTAAGCTGAGATTGAGCAAGGGAGCAATACGGGAGTATGATTTTAAATCAGAAGTTATCGGGGACCAAAAAGTGTTGGTAGTTGAGCGTGCAAGCTCCTTTTATACTTGCGGACACGTGGTTCTCTAGTATCCTATTGGATAGAGATAACAGTGTCGACAGAGTTACCAAGGTTAACTTGGTGTTATCTGTGTGGCGTGATAATATCACGTCATAGTATTCTCAGTTTTAGTTAGTGATCTTAAAATAGTAGCTTATTCAAAACTACTTAGTAATTTGTTCACACGTTAAAATGGACTTTGTCCAATTCAAGTTTGTGCTTCACGCACTATAACGTAAATTCTCAAAATAGCACTAAGATTATCAAATAGTGTTACTGAGTGTAGCACACTTCAGTACACTGGAAATGATCAGAGCTAGATCAAATTTAAGAAAGTTGCATACGTTTTTTGACTCGAGTCGACTCGAGTTTTTTGAAAAAAACTGGTGACAACAGATGATTCTTGATATTTCTTTTAGTAGTGAAATTCTAGAGGCAGAAAGCTTCAAACTGATATTACACGTGACAGCCGGGGATGCCCTCATAAAAGTCAAAAAATATCTAAAAGAACGTTCGGCTAGCATAAATTTCTCACATTTTTTCGAAAATGAGGGAAGAATAAATTCTGTATTAGTAGCCTAAATGCGAGCAAAAGATGAATATTTTTTATTGGACCGTAGAAGAAAAAATCATATTTTCGAGCGAAAGCTAAGGACATTCATTTTAGATCCAGCCAAAGTCGAGGACAACGTCCGAAATCAAGCAAAAGTCTATTCATACGCTTTTCATATCTGTTGAACGCTATCTTTTCATGCTCATTAATAGTCGAGGAAAATCTTTTTATAAGTCAAACTCCAGACTAGGGTTTTGCGTCAACCATTGCTAGAATCGCTGACCTTGTAATTTATGTAAAGAAGTATCCCACACCTCGAATTTTATAAGTTCGACCGCCGACAATACTCTTGAAATATCTTGAGAGAAAAAAAGGTCATTTCCAATAATTTAAATAAACAATGTTCTTGCAAGAGTCTTGTACGATTTAGCAGCCCCTTTTAGACAACTTGCGAGAACTTTACAAGATTGACTTGTGTTTTTAACAGGGGCGTTTTTTTCATAAATTCAAAATCTCAATTAGTGTAAAGTAATGTTTTCTTTTGTCAGATGAGTGGAGTTGGAATTGGAGAAGGAGGGGGTAGGATGAATTTCAGAGGAGTGGGGAGACCTACTAAGCTCAAGTCAATGTCAGATGACAGTGTTATGGAGTCCCTTCTATGCCAGAAGACTGCCGACTCATGTGTCCTAATAGAACAGAATCAAGGTCAGTCAAAACAGAGATTTGTGAACAAACTATCTTGTACTTTTGCACTGAGCATGAGTTGCTAGAAAGCCTCACTTGTGACGACCGGGCAAAGATGGTCAAATAGTTTCAGGATGTCAAGTTTTTAGCGAAAAATGGTCGAAAGTGACAAAAATGATTTTTACCATTTTTCATAATTAATGAACGTTTTTAGCGACCGTGCTTGATGTTTTTCCGACAAACTCAAATCAAGACAGCTTTTCAAGTGTATTTATATGTATATCCAATTATATGCATCAAATTTCTTATTAATGGTTAGCAAATCGCACTAAAATCAATCCACTGTCAATTGGCAATTTTGGTCACGGTTTTTGATCTTTTCTAAAAATGGTGATCAGAAACGGTAATTTGCTGCGTTTGAAAAACGAACGAAAGCAGTCATACAGTTTAGATTAACATTAAAGCTATTTGACAGATGTGACAATTTTATTTGTTTGTTGGTGCGAATATTACGATAAAAGTAAATTAAGTGTATTAAATCTCGTTGTGTGTTTTTAAGGGCAATATAGGGTTAAGGAATTTAAAGTCAATCACAATTTTTATAGAAATTCAAATTCAGACTTGAAAATGGGTTTCGCAGTGATGCACTAAGATATAATAAAGTGGAAAATTCCCAAAATTCTGATTTCGGCGTTGCCTAAAAATTAGAGTGAGAACTGCATGCGCTTTGCTATAGCCGCATAAATACTTCCAAAATGTAACTTCTAAAATGAACCAGCGTTTTTGCAATAAATTGTTGATGTAATTCTTATTTCAGAAGCCACACTTGTTCAAAAACCATTTGATCCGCAGAAAGAGCCAAAAAAGAGCATCCTAAAGAAAAAATCTGACTTGAAAGAAGACGCGGAGAAAATTGTGACCGAATTGAGAAAAAACGAACAAAGTGAACAACAGGGGTCACGTGACAACATCTCGCTATCAGTTGAAGAAAACAGTGACGTCATAACAGGAACAGATGAAAACGAAGCTTGACATCAGTTTGAAAAATAACCTTTGATGTTCTACTAATTATCAATTAATTTAATTTCTGAATAACTCCTGTAAGTAGTTGCCAAATCGAAAAAAGAGTAAAATATAGAGAAATTTTAACTTGCTAAATTAACGTCTTTTAGTAAATTGTTGTTAGGAATACACGATCGATTTATGAGTTTTGTGTAATTAATAACGATAACTTTATTAAATAGTTGTAGATTGAGTTTGTTTTAGTTTGGTTATACAAATCTAAGAAGTCAAATTGACAGTTTCAGATGTTGACGTGTTATCATTGAAGAGCTAAATAGGTGAAAACACTCAATACTCTCAGATATGGCAGTAGAGAATCCCGCCATGCAGTCGCGAACTCACATCTCCGCTTGATCTTTCCATCATATTGTCCAAAAAAAAAACTGTCGATGAACTTTCAAGGCAGTCGTTTCTTCGGCTGAAACTGTTACCAACAACTGTCACGTGGTCTGGCAACTACCGAAATTTCGGTCTTTTCTGAGGCATAATTTTTAGAGCTATTTAGATCTCTAAGTGACGAAGTACAATGGAAAGTTGATCGAAAGAACGGTAGGAGGAAAAATTGCAAGATCTTTCATTAAATTACATGCCTATTTTTTGATGGCCCGAGCGGAACGTTGCTTAATATCGCCATGTTCAAAGAATCTGAAAAAAATACAGCTTTTGCTATGTCTTACACCAGCTTTTCTATTACGTCTATTTGTATCTCACTGCTGTTGCAAAAATTTCGGCATGTCTATCTTTACAGGCTCTTTCTCATCAAAAATTGTAATCTAGAACGTTGCTGAAACCTTAATTTCAAGTATTAGATAGGAAAATAAATACGGAAAGAGAATTTTGAAGATACTTGCTTAAGATTTAATGATAGTAATATTCAACATCGACTAGGGTAAATTCTGTACTTGTTCAAATGATTTCAATGTTTTAGTCATCAAGTATTTTCATAAACGAATAATATGTGATTTGAATAACTATATAATTGAGCGGAGATGCAAGCCCTTATAGTAACTGTTGATAAATCTTTCAGTTCGAAAAAAAAATCCACTCTAAAATATTAGTGTTACCAGAACCGAAAGATAAGAAACAAAAATATATCCCTCATTGTAATGATGCAAAAAATGGCATATGAGTAAATTTTGTATAAGAAACAGAAAAATAAGAAACGAAACCAAACAGAGAAGAGGATCCATTATGTCTTGTTGAGGTAAAACTACCAGAAAACCAATCAAAAATCTATATTCTGAGCAAAAATCGTAATTTGAAAAAAGACTTATTGAATCTATTATACTTACCCGCGTCTTGCTATCACAGTTGCGTCATGTGTATTATTATTGAAATCCTCTTATGTCAACGATTCTTTTTTTCAATTTATCATAATTTTTAGAAGCATTTACTAAGTTCATGAAATATCAAATCAAATAATTGCGTTTTTCCCTAATTTATATGCCAAAAAAATCGGATTGTATGCTTTTGGGTAATTGCTGTGGATGGTGAAAAACACAACCCGATGTCAAATAGAACAAAGTTCATACCAACAAGGCTGGAAATCAGTTCTCGCCAAAAATGTTGGATCTAGCAATTATAACAGATGTCTACAGACATATGAAAACTCAACACTGCACCAAAATAAAATTTTAAATTGGAAGGAGTTAACATCCTTGCCAAAAACTATTACGTCAACTAAGCAAGTGAAATTGCGAAAAAATTTATCGGTAACCCCTGGACATTTCTTAGACTGCGTATTATGAGAGATAATGTGGAAACATCCAACATTGTCAAAATGTTGGAAACAGTTGAGAACACGACCTTTTCCACTACTTTGAGGGTTACCTTGTTAACTGATCTGGTCGAGATTGAGATCGTTTATAGTCAGGACACTCAAGGGCTAATTTTTTGCCATTCTTCGGGAAAGTAATGTTTTTTTTACAAATCAAGACCAGGTAATATGACATAGCTAGGAGGCACACCAGCAGTTCCTGAGATACAACCGATGTCCGTGGCGTCTCCAGAAATGCGGAAAGATAAAAAGATAACCTTTCGAGAACCGATAGGAACCGTAACTCAATTTGGGAATTGAATAATAAAAGTAGAAAATTTGTTACTTCGTCTGCTTGAACGTTTTCTACGTGACAGTGAAAACAATACTGTTGTTTGCCGAAGTACGGGGAATCTTGTCTCAAAAGTACTCAACTCTGCTTCCAATGAAACAAAATACGTCAAGGGTATATATATATATATATATATATATATATATATATATATATATATATATATAGTAATACGCCAATAGTAATATATATATATATATATATATATATATATATATATATATGTATATATGTTTGTATGTATGTATTTATGTATATATATATATATATATATATAAAAATTGTTCAAAATTTCTTAAGAGAACATACGTTGCAGTCTGCCTGGTGAAAAACTCATCAAGAGACTTAGAAGTTTATCATATCCAACACCATTCATATTCGTTGCGCCATTTAAGACAGGAAAACTATCATATAAATGAGCCTCAGGGTTTTTGCTGTGCTTAAAATGTACTTTCGCAAAAAATTGGAATCAACTAATTGCTCAAACAAAAAATTTTATCAGCAACTTTTCATCCAATGAAGAGAGATATAAAAAACCGATGGAACCAGGTTGAAAACATTTGTTTAGTAAACTTCGAGTCATAACAATTATAAAATTAATTTTACAAATTAAGACAATTTAGCATCTGTTTTGTGATTTTAAAATATAACCTTTTCCAAATTCGACGCCAGGTTTTGATTTGACACTAACCGTTGTCAGATCCGTTCCTTGTTTAACAAAATCGGAAACAAAAAACTCTCCGCTTGTTTGCCAATTTTATGTCATTTAACAATTTGAATAGAAAGCAGAAACACTTCAGACCCACAGTGAGCTATGGTCAGACTATCCAGAACGAAATGAGTTCTGATCAGAGTTTCGAGCCCAAAATGACCTTAAAATGACCGTACACATACCATGGTCCAGGCAATAGTGCGCTGATGAACAGACTCAAATTCAGACCAAATTCCAGACTAATAGCAAATTTGATCCGACTTGTCAGATCGAAAGAAGCTCTGATGAGACTCAACCTGAACTAATATAACCCCGGTTGAAATTACCGCAGAAAAATACTCATTCCGTTTTTTTAGCTTTTTTTCTAGACAAGATTGCTTTTTTAATCGATTTTTAAAGACAATGACGGTTCTTGAACGATTTTTATACGTAAGAAATGTTTTAACCATTTTTTTTACAAGACGCTTTGTTGGCCGTTTTTGAAACCGTTTTTAGCAGAGTAGTTGTTTTTTTTTCTGTATAATCTAGTGAATAGGGGTTCTCATGGGGCTTGCTCAAGTTCAAGTTGGAAATCCTAGCGTGACCGAAACGGTCTCTGATTACACTCAAGTGCGTTCGAATCCGCCTCTGATCAAACCTTCCAGACCTAAGTGACCTCTGACCAGACCCAAACCAGACTATGGTCCAGTCTACTGTGCGCTGTAGCCACGGTCCAGACCCTTTAACTTCGATCTGGGAACACACGGGTGGTGATCATAACTCAATATGGATCTGGACCTCAACTTGGGTGGTGGAGCATTGTATATAGAAGTAAATTATAGGGTTAGTTGATTCTATTTTCCGGTTAACTTATTGATGAAGTGTCCCAAAAATTGCTCAATTCTCGCTATTTGAACTTCCATTTTGTATGGTTTCACTGAATTTAGGGTTTCCCCATGAATGTACTTCGCCAGAGGCTAAAAACATGAACAAAATCCCACCCAAAGCTGAAATGATGCCAATGACATAGAAGCTGTACAGCCACAACTCCTGGCTGTGAACGTTAGAATCTGTGATTCTTCCGACAATTTCTGGAGCCAGAATTCCGGCGGTTGAACCAATAGTGTTCGTAATACCAAAAGTGATTCCGGCAAAGTAGGGTGCTATGTCCTGGATGTTGCAATAAGCACCCGGGTATCGAAACCCGTAGAAAAACATGGCCGCCGATACCGAAATAATCACTAGGGTCGCATTACAATCAACGTAACCTGCCAAAACTAGAAAAATAGCAGAACCAAATGAAGCTATGAGCTGGTTTAATTTCCGGATAAATGTTGTTGTGACGTACTTTCTGCTTAACAGGAAATCTGTGAGTCGAGACGTGGTAAGAATTGCGAGAAATGTTAGGAGCCACGGCAGAGAATTGTAAAGTCCGTTTTCATTGACATTTAAATTGAGCACGTTTGCTAAATAAAGAGACAAGCAAGTCATTAGTGCATATTCTACAACATTAATCGTTGTCTCGGCTATTATTATTGCAAAAAAAGGAAAGCTTTTGAACAATTGTTTCCACGGTATAATTACATCACTGTTGTAATTGGTTTGGAAATTGATTGAACAGGTAATGTACGTTTTCTCGTTCTCTGTTATTTTGGGATGATTTTCGGGAGAATCGGATGCAATCCTCATCCAGAAAAAGAACCAAATTATTCCCAGAAACCCATAGAAAAAGAAAGCCAGAGGCCAACCCTCTAGCAAATCGATGGTACAGATAAACCCAACGATAGGTTAAGCCAGCATCATTCCAATAGACACACCAGAAATCACAAAGCTAGAAAAAAAGCTCCGCTCACATTCTGGTGCCCAACGGCCCGCTAAATATTGGAATGTTGGCAACGTAATGCCCTCAGTCGCGCCCTCAAGTGCTCGAAAAACATAGAGCAGCTGCACTCCTCCAAAATAGGCAACAAATGGGTTCAATGCAAGCAAAAGTGCACGAATGAGAATTGCCCATCCGAACAGATTTTTGCCGTTGTTTTTCGAAGCAATATATCCTCCGGGTAATTGGGTAAGAGCATAGCCGTAGAAAAAAGCGGAGAGCAGATTTGCTTGTTGGGAAATGGTCCAGTCAAACTTTCCCACCTAATAGGAACTTTTTCTATCAGTCGTTTAATTGAAAAATCAATTAGGAATCGAATTGCTCCAGATGTGTGATCGTTTATAATGTATTGACAAAATATCAAGGTATTTTCCCAGATGTTCTATAATAATAATAACGAATTCAAATCAAACAAGGTTTCCACCATCTTGTTTTCGCCACATTTAGGGGAGGTTCAAATTCGATTTAGGTTTTCTAATGGATCCCATCCAGAAAGATAGCAGTAATATTTGAATTTAGATATTGCTTGTGCCTCAAAATTTTTGTCATTTCTGTTTGGAATGTTTTGGGATTCATCAGAGGTGGACAAGAAAGACTGTAGGGGAATGAAAGAGCATTGTTATACTTAGCTACGCGAACGAAAAAGTTTTCCTGGCACAGCTTCTGTCTCATCTCTCTAGCGACTCATCATGAATATACATGATGGACAGCGTACTCTCTTGAGTCGTCATTGATAGCTTTTGATAGCAATTCCTTTTTAATGAGAAAAAAAACCGTCACTGAATTTGAATGTTATCGAAATCATTGAGCCATAATTTATTTGTCCAGGGTTTTTGTTGAGTTGTTCCGTAAAACTATTCTTATATTTGGTTTTTTGCTTTGCAGCTTCTAAGATCTAGATAACATTTGCGCGAAAAACATTTGGGCATTGGAATTGAGAAGACAATTTTTGTCAAAAATTCCTGTGATTCAAGTCAAAAATTCTTTTCCTTAAAAAGTTATGATCATCCGTAATATCAGGTGTTTCAGACGTACCTCTTGGAGATAATTTTTCGATAAAAGCAAAAATTGATTTACTTTCTTCTTTAGCTCATTTATAAAACAAATCGAACAAATTTGAATTTTTTTGTTTGTTTCGTAGATTAGAGACTTAACAGACTTGTTGCACTTTGATGGGGATTATACTCACCATTTCTTGATATAGACATGGGAAATCAAACATAAAACCAAATGCCCAGAAAAACAAAAGTTTGCTTTGGACAGCAACCAATTTTGAAATTAAGCTTATTCAATTTAAAAATATTGAAAAAGATCCCTCTTGGCTCATCTTTTCCAGGGAAGAATTGCTGTTCTGGGGCAGAGGACAGTTTTGGCTGTGAGAGTCGTCTTGTGTTCTGTGTTCCACGACCATATCCACAATTGCAATGCTCAAAGTAACTCTCATTGAAAAGAGCAAAGCAAAGCCGAGGAATGCAAGGAGTCCAATTCTGTATCTTATCGAGAATAACTTTCCTTCACTCGTTCGATGATAATCGATGCCATCATTTTTGAGAATATTTCTTCTCTCGTCATTTTGTGAGCTCAAACTTCTCACCATTTTTGAATCAGTCAAATTACATGTCTTGGATCACTAATCTATCAAAGTTCTGATTGTGTCACATTTCAGACTTGGCATCGCTTGAACCAACTCTTAAAACTTGATTCATGTCCTGAACACAGTTTTTAGTGTTGTTGTTCTTTCATTTTTTAATCAATGAAAAAGGCCGCCATTTTCCTTGGTTTATTGCCTTCAAAAAGTGATAAATTCTCCAAAGTGATAAAGCCCACAAAAGCGAGAGCACTTCCACAAAGCTCACTTGACAGAGAATGAGAAGTATTCGAAAAACATAAACTGGAGTGATAAAATTAACCAGAGCGGCTGAAAGCTAAAAGAGAGCCAAGTCCCAGAGATCAAATAAAATCTCTTATTCGATATCATAGAAGCTGGAGTTTGATAATTTGTTTGAAAATCACTTGGTATTTTAAAGCCATCCAATATGAATACGATCGAAAAATGAACCAAATGATGACCTTTTTAGCACCGCACAAATAACTTTTAATTCTACTGCATATACGCTTTTTCTTCGATGCTCTTCAAATGTTCAAACTATCAAATATGACTTTTATCATTTATGTAAAATGGATTAACCAAACATATAACAACAGCACCTAAATGGTTGGCCTAAAGGATAACCTGAAAATATATGACAAGTTTCAAATTGATCTTGATATACGTGTATAAAGCAACGCAAACGCAGGTTTTCAGTGCCCCCTAGTCGAGACTTGGAAATATTAAAAGACCGACCGCGACAGATTTAAGGTATGAAAAGACTGTTCTCGGCAGATATTGGGTATGAAAAGAATTTGTCTGGACCTAATGTGATGCCCAGGACTTTGGCTGGAACTAAAACAACCGTCCCAGAATTTTGCTGGAACTAAAACATACGTCCGGGAATTTGGCTGGACAATAAAGGTGTTCTGGAGATTTGCTCGACAATAAAACATGTTCTGGAATTACTCTCGCGACCATTATAATGACTTGTTTTCATTTTCCTTCAAAGTTAAGGACATGTAGCGCAATTGATTAAGCATTGGGGAAGATTGGAGAAGGTCACGAGATCGAACCCAGAAGTCGCGGAACTTTTTAGTTTGCTTCATTTTTGCATGTGAAAAGAATTTGGCTGGACTTATGGAAAGAATTAGCCTCGAATTTAACTAGGGTCCTCGACCGTGTAATTTAATTCAATATTTCCCCCCTCCCTCCCCCCCCCCCACCTGGAGTTAATAGGTCTTTTGATAAATTCCACGTCTCGACTAGGGCCGCCTTAAAACATTATGCCCCTAGCATTTTGTTTGCCCTTATCAGTGTTTTTTTTCAGCAATTACTTTGTGCCCAGAGCCTAGAAAAAATACAATTGTAATTATTATTCAGTGTGAATCTTGTTTACTATCATATCTCAAGATGATTTGTCTATACCCCACCCCCTTATGTTATATTTAGGGTAATTTATGTCGGGGGATATACCTTTTATTACAACTAATCTGGGGAATAGGTGTAATGGGAAATCCCAGGATCATTTATAAAAATTCACTTCCACTTAGATCTATCTTAAACCTGAAATATGTTTCAATGTCGCATATACAGATGCTAAGCCCCATTCTTCTTTATTCGGAGCTTCTTGTGAGCAACTCTTTTGTGCTTTCCAAAGATGATGGGAATTTGACTCACAATATTGGGAAAATGTTCAAACCGGATTCAAAATCTTGCGCGAACACCACCCCTTTCTTGGTGCCTCTTTTAAACATTTTGCTGGTGTTTATCATTATATAAACAGTTTTTAGTCGTCATGGATAATAGTCGTATAACAGTCTTGTCTCTAATCGTCAAAGAAGTTATAGAGGCTCATGCAAAAGCTAGCGCACTGCCGAGCAGAAATTTTCTGAAGAGAAAAACTTGCAAGACGTCTTGCAAGTGAATCGAAAAACTTGCAAGGCATCCTGCAAGTGAATCGAAAAGCTTGCAAGACATCTTGCTAGAGTCTTGGTATCGGCATGAATTCACTTGCAAGATTGCCTTTTTTATTCATCGACCACTAAAGTGTCCAGACCGAAGATGAATATCAACCTCCCTGACAGGGATCTTCAATAATCTTCTTTATAACTACCGTTAAAATAAGACAAAAATATCCAATCAATTTACACGCTACATTCAGTAATATAAGCATGATAGTTATGTGCTATTAGAAAACTGTGCTACTGTGCTATTAAAAACTGAGTCAGAGTGCGTGAAGCACAAACTTGACTGCCGCAAAGTCCACTATATCAAGTGAACGAAATACTAAGCAATTTTGAATAGCTACTATTTTTTGAACACGAACTGAAACTGAGATTGCCATCGTGACTTGATGAAACTACATCCCATTGAGAACACCAAAACAGTGTTGATACCACTGCCGACATCATTATCTCTATCCAAAAGGTAACTAGAGATCATATGTCTACAAGTAAGAATCGAACGTGCACGCTGAGCTGCCAACAATAAATGGCTTGTGATAAATGCTGCAAACAACTTTTGTTATTTTTTGCATAAAATCAAATTTCTCAACTCAATGACAAAATCTCTCAACTTAGGAAATCTTGAGACATTTTTGAAATTTTATAAGCTTCTTAAAATATCTGAAATTTTGCATAAATATTGGCTGGGAGTTAAGTTCAACCTCACGATCTAAGTCCTATTAGTTTCGTCTTTGCGTTACAAAGATACTTAGAGAAATGCAACTGTTTTATTGTCAATTTTGATCCCCCGCTTATTCATATTAAGTTTATCTAAACTCAAATTTTCAATTAGCTATATTTAGCAGTAGTATATACCAGAAAAGGGTTGTGATTGAACTGTGAAGTGATGCACGTCATCTCGCTTGTTAAATTTGTCGCTTAGTTTTTCTTGTTCAAATTAATAGTATAAACGGGATGCCCGAGAGGCCTCTAATCTATTACAATCATAAATAAACCAATTTGTTTTGTTTTTTAGGAAAATATTAAGAAGTGTCGAATCCAATTTCGTCTCATTTAACTAATTTCTCTCAGTTTTATCCCAAACACAACGTGTACCCATTTAACATTTGTCCTCTTATCTGATATAATTAAAATAATTCAGAATTAATTTTACTATTTCAACTCCTAGCTTCACCTCTTATATCATTAATTTAGTTTGTTTCAACCCGATCTAGTTTAAGCCAATAAATATTGATTTTAGTGCTAACACCCCTCCCTCCAGCCACTACTACTATTACATACACACCTATAACACATCATAATCTTTCACTAGTATCTTTCTCAGGCAACTAAACAATATGTTGCTCTATTCGGAATTCTGTAAAAAAACAAGTCCTTTTTTATTTGAAACTAGACCTTCAGCTGCTGCTGCAAAACCTAGTTAGGATGAAAGGCAACAATTATTATAGGTTTACTTTTAACTGTTACAGAACCCGAATGGCTTGAAGTGAGGTAAAATGGGCCGCAGTGTACAACAATAGGAAAGTCATTTTAGATAGGCTACAATTTGAGGATACATTTAGGCAAGAAGACAAATTATTAAAGAAGTACCTGCAAATATTAAAAACCAATGTGGATCGAAGTGTAAATCTTCCTTTAATTAACCTTTCTCTTTGCAAGTTTTTTTTACCCTGCTGTTTCATATTGTTGCTATGCGTTGCTTTCAGACACAGAATTTGAGAAAGATTGTAAGAATCCTAAAGCATCTTTTTCAAGATCTTAAGTCAACGCCTATGTTTTCCAAGTTCCTGCAAGTCGCCAACATCAATCGCGTTATCTTGGAGAAATATGACATGAATTTTCTGAATAAAATTTAGAAACTGCTTTCTGGTTTTGAAAAGCTTATCAATCTTCTCAATATACGTTTTTGGCCGGATTATAACTATTCCAGTTTGGTTGGTTATGAAGAAATTTAAACATTGTTTATCAAGGACAAATCCGATAAAGTTGTTCGAATTAAACTTCAATATCAAACAAACAAACAACCGCGTATTACTTGCAGCCGTTGGGTTTGTTTCAACATTTCATCTTTGCAAAAAAATAGGTGAGAACAAAATTATCCTACAATTGGATTGGGTTTCGGGACTAACTGTTTTTTTCAGAATGAAACGTAGATTTTATTAATAAAAAGTTACCTCTACTTCTGAAAATCGTGACTGATTTGCTTCTATATCATCAAATATTCTACGAAGAGAGAAAAACAGTTCAATTGGAGACGCTAACTAAAGATATCCTTTTGAATTAACATATAGTTTTCAGAATAAAATTAGACTGATATCCAATCTGAAAAATCTATCTACTAACCCGATTATCTGCTATAGCTTCAAATGGCTTCAAATAAAAATTGGACAAGTTGTCTCTGTCGCTACAGTTTTGAATATAAAAAATTTCCATTCCTTTATCAAAAGTTTATAACAATCTTGAAAATCTGAATTGGAGTATTAGGTCCGTTGTCAGTGTTGGAGTATCAACGGCTCTCTTTATATTTGTTTTTGGTAATAGAATGCTAAAAATTTTATTTCCACATAAGCCGCTATTATGCTCAAATTGGCGTTGCTGGTGTTTTTTTTTTAAATTGGACAATCTTTGCAAGAGGAAATTCCTTTCTATATCTGCAATAACAATGTTCGACAAAACTGGCGAAAGAAACGGGGCTTTTATTCGGTTTTTGTCGTTTTCATAGATTCATTTTGTAAGGGGCACCGGCTGTTCTTTTTGTTTCTTTGTTATTTGTTGGTCTTAGCGTCCAGATTGCCAATCATCGTAGCTTCTTGCCGAAATCTAGAAAACCGATAATTCTTCAGTTTAAAATTTATAGAAGCCACTCAATACGTCAAAGACAAGAACTTTCGGTTTTGGCAAAAAAATCTACGGAGACCCACCAGCTCTTATGTTTAAAATGAATAAAGATCTTATTTCGGGTATCTAGTAGTTTATCTCAACCTCTAGCTCCCTTTTTATAGTTAACATTCATTGCTGATGCAAATAACCAAAAAGTTCAAATAAGGTATTATCAATCTCATTAGAGTAGTGGACTGTCCAATCCACGCAGCCATACTTCTTAGCACCCCGTAGCACCCCGTGGATTCAGTAGGGAATTTGCGGTCAAACCGCAACGCACGGCCATCATTTAAGCTGTTTTTGTCTTTTTCTTTTTTGCTAATTTTCGTTTTTTTTGCTTCAATTTACTGCGTCACGCATGATAGGCGTGTAAGTAGTAAGAAACCAGTACACCCTAGGCCACTTTTTGGCACATTTTACCCAAACGTATTCGATCATGCGCGCGGATGAAAAGTTCTTGGCAATTTTTCCCTTTTAGTTTAGGATTGTTGCCTGAAATTGTAAAAGACTTACCTGAAATCCATTTTAAATGTGGCAGTGTGGAAGTTTATACGGAAAATTAACACACTGTGGAGAATACTGTTTGTATATCCGACAAATGCCTAAGGGCTATAAATCCAGTCTATATTTGTCAAAAACACTTTTGCGCAGAAATCTGGGCGTCTAATGTGAATAAACTATATATTGGTATTGCGAATGCAGGCTTAATTCCTGCTTACGCAATTTTGAAGAACACAGATTTATAAGTTTAGAAGGGATATTTAAACCCTGTGAAGAAGTTTGTTTGTATACATACGTTTGCGGGCTATAAATCCAGTGAACACTTTTGCGCAGTAGCAGAAATCTGGTAGTCTAGTGTGAATAATCTATCTGGGTGTCTAGTGTGAATAAACGTTGAAGATTTTGTTTTTTAACTACATGTGAAACGTCTGGGTAGGAAGCGTTCTACTTTCTGATGATATTATTACCTAAGGGCTATTTTTAGAACACGAACTCAAACTCGAACTCGTCTGGCTCAGACTGTTAATAGACTTCCCTTTCATTTATTACACAATAAGCCATATGATTCAGACGTATTACATTTTGACGAAATTCGTATCCGAAAACAACAAGTTCGAACACGATAAAAGGAAGTAATTGATTCTTCAATAGAATTTATATAAAAAAGGAACAAAAAAGCATTCTGAAAGATAAAAATTTACTGAAAATTTGACCTCATCAACTGTTGTTTTGTCCAGCAAAGACCAATTGACAGGGAAGACAATCTTCGATTAGAAAAAACACAAGTTGAGAGTAACTTCTACCCCCCGCAATTGAAATCAGGTTAATTCATCATTTGAAAAGAAATCATCGTTCGAAGTTATACTAAGAAGTTAGGTCCTTGAGGAATCCGAAAAGTATAGGAACATCTTGTTTTTAGTTTTGAAGGATCTATCAGAAAAACGAGTAGTGTCAAGAAGAACAGTTGGGTGTAACAACATCTTGTCACTTTGGTTGCAGAGAATACAAAGACACAAAAGACCGGAAAAAACCTTGTTTGAACTCCGAGCGCTTCAAAAACAAATTGGTATCAGGAAGCAAAAAAGAACATCTGTAAACCAGAGGAACAGCATTTTGTTTGTCTATCATCAGAGCGCATCAAGAATCCCTAAGCAAGAGGAGTGGTTCAAAACAGAAATTTTGTGCAAAGTAAGTTAAAAAACTTCTTTTGTCTTCATGTAGCTCCTCCATCATTTCAACCTATATAACTCATCCACGGACCAAAACAAGGTAGTCGGAAAACATCACTTTTGCTCATATAACATATGTATGAGTCATCAAAGGTCAATTGTACATTAATTTTTTCCTCTTAATGTACAAGTCCTAGAGAAAAATTTCTTAAGGAAAAGTTGTTGCACTAGTGAAAACTAACACAAATAAACTTAAATAAACATCAATTTTGCTTACATAACATATGTATGAGTCATCAAAGGTCAATTGTACATCATTTTTTCCTCTTAAAGTACAAGTCCTAGAAAAAATTTCTTAAGGAAAAGTTTTTCCATTAGTGAAAACTAACACAAATAAACTTTAAAAAACATCAATTTTGCTCACATAACATATGTATGAGTCATCAAAGGTCAATTGTACATCATTTTTTTCCTCTTAATGTACAAGTCCTAGAGAAAAATTTCTTAAGGAAAATTTGTTCCATTAGTGAAAACTAACACAAATATACCTTAAAAAACATCAATTTTTCTCACATAACATATGTATGAGTTATCAAAGGTCAATTGTACATCATTTTTTCCTCTTAAGGTACAAGTCCTAGAGAAAAAATTTCTTAAGGAAAAGTTGTTCCATTAGTGAAAACTAACACAAATATGCTTTAAAAAACATCACTTTTGCTCATATAACATATGTATGAGTCATCAAAGGTCAATTGTACATCATTTTTTTCCTCTTAATGTACAAAACCTAGAGAAAAATTTCTTAAGGAAAAGTTGTTCCATTAGTGAAAACTAACATAAATATACTTTAAAAAACATCAATTTTGCTCACATAACATTTGTATGAGTCATCAAAGGTCAATTGTACATCATTTTTTTCCTCTTAATGTACAAGTCCTAGAGAAAAATTTCTTAAGGAAAAGTTGTTCCATTAGTGAAAACTAACACCAATATGCTTTAAAAAACATCAATTTTGCTCACATAACATATGTATGAGTCATCAAAACTCAATTGTACATCATTTTTTTCCTCTTAATGTACAAGTCCTAGAGAAAAATTTCTTAAGGAAAAGTTGTCCCATTAGTGAAAACTAACACAAATATACTTCAAAAAACATCAATTTTGCTCACACAACATATGTATGAGTCATCAAATGTCAATTGTACATCATTTTTTTCCTCTTAATGTACAAGTCCTAGAGAAAAATTTCTTAAGGAAAAGTTGTTGCACTAGTGAAAACTAACACAAATAAACTTAAATAAACATCAATTTTGCTTACATAACATATGTATGAGTCATCAAAGGTCAATTGTACATCATTTTTTTCCTCTTAAAGTACAAGTCCTAGAGAAAAATTTCTTAAGGAAAAGTTTTTCCATTAGTGAAAACTAACCCAAATATACTTTAAAAAACATCAATTTTGCTCACATAACATATGTATGAGTCATCAAAGTTCAATTGTACATCATTTTTTTCCTCTTAATGTACAAAACCTAGGGAAAAATTTCTTAAGGAAAAGCTGTTCCATTAGTGAAAACTAACACAAATATACTTTAAAAAACATCAATTTTGCTCACGCAACATATGTATGAGTCATCAAAGGTCAATTGTACATCATTTTTTTCCTCTTAATGTACAAGTCCTAGAGAAAAATTTCTTAAGGAAAAGTTGTTCCATTAGTGAAAACTAACACAAATATACTTTAAAAAACATCAATTTTGCTCACATAACATATGTATGAGTCATCAAAACTCAATTGTACATCATTTTTTTCCTCTTAATGTACAAGTCCTAGAGAAAAATTTCTTAAGGAAAAGTTGTCCCATTAGTGAAAACTAACACAAATATACTTCAAAAAACATCAATTTTGCTCACACAACATATGTATGAGTCATCAAAGGTCAATTGTACATCATTTTTTTCCTCTTAATGTACAAGTCCTAGAGAAAAATTTCTTAAGGAAAAGTTGTTGCACTAGTGAAAACTAACACAAATAAACTTAAATAAACATCAATTTTGCTTACATAACATATGTATGAGTCATCAAAGGTCAATTGTACATCATTTTTTTCCTCTTAAAGTACAAGTCCTAGAGAAAAATTTCTTAAGGAAAAGTTTTTCCATTAGTGAAAACTAACACAAATATACTTTAAAAAACATCAATTTTGCTCACATAACATATGTATGAGTCATCAAAGGTCAATTGTACATCATTTTTTTCCTCTTAATGTACAAAACCTAGGGAAAAATTTCTTAAGGAAAAGCTGTTCCATTAGTGAAAACTAACACAAATATACTTTAAAAAACATCAATTTTGCTCACGCAACATATGTATGAGTCATCAAAGGTCAATTGTACATCATTTTTTTCCTCTTAATGTACAAGTCCTAGAGAAAAATTTCTTAAGGAAAAGTTGTTCCATTAGTGAAAACTAACACAAATATACTTTAAAAAACATCAATTTTGCTCACATAACATATGTATGAGTCATCAAATGTCAATTGTACATCAATTTTATCCTCTTAATGTACAAGTCCTAGAGAAAAATTTCTTAGGGAAAAGTTGTTCCATTAGTGAAAACTAAAACAGATATGCTTTAAAAAACATCAATTTTGCTCACATAACATATGTATGAGTCATCAAAATTCAATTGTACATCATTTTTTTCCTCTTAATGTACAAGTCCTAGAGAAAAATTTCTTAAGGAAAAGTTGTTCCATTAGTGAAAAATAACACAAATATACTTTAAAAAACATCAATTTTGCTCACATAACATTTGTATGAGTCATCACAGGTCAATTGTACATCATTTTTATCCTCTTAATGTACAAGTCCTAGAGAAAAATTTCTTAAGGAAAAGTTGTTCCATTAGTGAAAACTAACACAAATATACTTTAAAAAACATCAATTTTGCTCACATAACCTTTGTATGAGTCATCACAGGTCAATTGTTCTTCATTTTTATCCTCTTAATGTACAAGTCCTAGAGAAAAATTTCTTAAGGAAAAGTTGTTCCATTAGTGAAAACTAACACAAATATGCTTTAAAAAACATCTAATTTGCTCACACAACATATGTATGAGTCATCAAAGGTCAATCGTACATCATTTTTTTCCTCTTAATGCACAAGTCCTAGAGGAAAAATTTCTTAAGGAAAAATAGTTCCATTAGTGAAAACTAACACAAAACTACTTTGAAAAACATCATTTTTGCTCACATAACATATGTATGAGTCATCAAAGGTCAATTGTACATCATTTTTTCCCTCTTAATGTAAAAGTCCTAGAGAAAAATTTCTTAAGAAAAGGTTGTTCCAATAGTGAAAACTAACACAAAACTACTTTAAAAAACATCAATTTTGCTCACATAACATATGTATGAGTCATCAAAGGTCAATTGTACATCATTTTTTTCCTCTTAATGTACAAGTCCTAGAGGAAAAATTCTTAAGGAAAAGTTGTTCCATTAGTGAAAACTAACACAAAACTACTTTAAAATACATCACTTTTGCTCATATAACATATGTATGAGTCATCAAAGGTCAATTGTACATCATTTTTTTCCCTCTTAATATACAAGTCCTAGAGGATAAATTCTTAAGGAAAAGTTGTCCCATTAATGAAAACTAACAAAAATATGCTTTAAAAAACATCTAATTTGCTCACACAACATATGTATGAGTCATCAAAGGTCAATTGTACATCATTTTTTTCCTCTTAATGCACAAGTCCTAGAGGAAAAATTTCTTAAGGAAAAATAGTTCCATTAGTGAAAACTAACACAAAACTACTTTGAAAAACATCATTTTTGCTCACATAACATATGTATGAGTCATCAAAGGTCAATTGTACATCATTTTTTTCCTCTTAATGTACAAGTCCTAGAGAAAAATTTCTTAAGAAAAGGTTGTTCCATTAGTGAAAACTAACACCAAACTACTTTAAAAAACATCAATTTTGCTCACATAACATATGTATGAGTCATCAAAGGTCAATTGTACATCATTTTTTTCCTCTTAATGTACAAGTCCTAGAGGAAAAATTCTTAAGGAAAAGTTGTTCCATTAGTGAAAACTAACACAAAACTACTTTAAAATACATCACTTTTGCTCACATAACATATGTATGAGTCATCAAAGGTCAATTGTACATCATTTTTTCCCTCTTAATATACAAGTCCTAGAGGATAAATTCTTAAGGAAAAGTTGTTTCATTAGTGAAAACTAACACAAATATACTTTAAAAAACATCAATTTTTCTCACATAACATATGTATGAGTCATCAAATGTCAATTGTACATCATTTTTCCCTCTTAATGTACAAGTCCTAGAGGAAAAATTCTCAAGGAAAAGTTGTTCCATTAGTGAAAACTAACACAAAAATGCTTTAAAAAACATCAATTTTGCTCATATAACATATGTATGAGTCATCAAAGGTCAATTGTACATCATTTTTTCCCTCTAAGTGTACAAGTCCTAGAGGAAAAATTCTTGAGGAAAAGTTGTTCCATGAGTAACAACTAACACAAATATACTTTAAAAAACATCAATTTTGCTTATATAACATATGTATGAGTCATCAAAGGTCAATTGTACATCATTTTTTTCCTCTTAATGTACAAAACCTAGAGGAAAAATTCTCAAGGAAAAGTTGTTCCATTAGTAAAAACTAACACAAATATACTTTAAAAAACATCAATTTTGCTCACATAACATTTGTATGAGTCATCAAAGGTCAATTGTACATCATTTTTTTCCTCTTAATGTACAAGTCCTAGCGAAATATTTCTTAAGGAGAAGTTGTTCCATTAGAGAAAATTAACTCAAAACTACTTAAAGAAACATGAATTTTGCTCACATAACATATGTATGAGTCATCAAAGGTCAATTGTACATCATTTTTTCCCTTTTAAATTACAATTCTCAGAGAAAAATTTCTAAATTAAAAGTTATCAAAATAGGGAAGCAAAATTACTTTAAAAGATATGTTGTCCTTACAAATTGTATATGAGTAATCAAAAGTCAACTGAACATTTTCATTGCGTGTACGAGAAATACAAAACAGATTATTTATTGGAATTTTCCTTAGGTAAAAAAATTATGCAGTTTTGAAAATTAGGTTGAAAAATTAACTCGCCAAGAAAATTCTCCAAAAGCACTTTTGTTCAATTTTCTCTCAATTCACATCTGTGAAAAAAAAATGAAATCAAAACTTTCCTACTTGAGATATATAAAGCAAATATTGAAAAAAACCTGTCATTCAATCAAAGTACCTCAACCATAGCAAAGATTTCTCGCTTAAACTTATTTAGGCTAAATGTCATTGACAAACTTATTTAGGCTAAATGTCAATGTATTTAGGCTAAATGGAGGCTGATAGTCATTCTACTTGATTGAAATAACGGTCCCAAAAAGCACTATTGGCACTAATATAGTCTTATTTATTTATCGTTGGCCGTTTACATACATTAATTGCAACCGAAATCTCCGACTAAATTCCGTTAGTACTCTAAATTATACCTAAAATTGTCCAGAAATGTTTGAAAACGTGTCAATGAGTCATCAGAGGTTAAAGGTCTATTTTTAAAAACATATTTTGTATCTACAATCTATAAATAAACTAGGATATTTATTAGAAAAAATGTCCAAAACTCAGTAAATCCGCTATGGGCATTTCTAGAAACTTTCACTTATATTCAAACAAAACTAAATTTCTTTCTAGAGGCTGTACATTTGTGAAATTTCTATGAGAATAAAAACGTACCAAAGAGTTCATCTATTTAAAACTTTAAATTAAAGAAAATTAAGAGAAAAATTTGTGACAACTAGCAAATGTTTCTTGTCATTATGAAACGATTTATTAATGTTTGTTGAGAGTGTTCTTCACAATAATCCTAAAATTTGTAATAAACGTTTCCAGAAGTCAGTAGATGCAAATTAGTTCTTATTAGATGTCATAAACTAAGAAATAGTTGCTCTAACTTTGTTTTTGAATGAAAAACTAAACTAAAAAACGTTCAGACCATTTTGTTGAAGAAGTATTTATTTTGCTGATTCGATTGGCAGCACCGAAAAAGAAATTCAACATCAAGAATTTTGTCAAAATTACAGTATGAACTATGAACGTTTTGTACTACATATGTATCTGTAGTTACATTAATTTTCAACCAATCTATAGAACCGAAAAAAAAATTAGTTAGATAATAGTTGCATATTTCGTAATCAACGGAAAGTTTCAGCATCTGTTTTACATTATATCATTCTGAGTGCGGGGATCTGCAAGGTCAAAATTTTGTTAAACTGACAAAATAAACTGAACAGAAACAGAATGTTGATTGGTATGACAAAGATCAGCAAGGTAAATTATGCTATGCGTTACCCAAAAAAGCCAGTTTTTTCCCAAGCTATAAAAAGCGGCGATTAAAAATCACAAAACTACAATCCAGAAACCCTTTTTCCTTCAGGAAACTATACAGCTCTTTTACAATCTATTCGAAATTTATGATAAACTTACCAGATGACGCAAAACTAAAAAAAAAACATTTGTTTTCTTGGAAAATAAATTGAGACAACTATATGGATTTCCACGCTTTCTTAATGTGTTCGGTTTTCGCCATTTTAAGCTAAAATTCGTGATCCTTTCTTTGCAAGGTCCAATAATAAATTAGTGTGCTATAATATTTGATATGTAAAACTTGATTTGCTCATCAGTCTTAATTTTTGGTTGACTGTTGAATTAATTGTGTTCGTCAACCACAAAAGGGTTCTAAGTTGACTTGTGAGAAAATTCGAACACCGAGCTCACAATCATCAATTTTGAAAATTCAGTCAATTTTTGCTGTCATATTGCATCTCGAGATTGCTTTTATCAAATTGTTTATTGAACTTCAAAAGCATCGAAAAGCAACCCAAATTACCAACGATTTGATTCTGTCACACTTTATTGATAACATATTTTTCTGTGAGTGAAAGATTTGTGTAACAGTTTTTAAAGCAACTCAAAAAATATCAAGGAGAAAAAGTCCGAACTTTAAGCAACTATACAGCCAACTTCTATTCAAATATAAAACTGAAGTAAATTATAACAAATTGTCAAAACTGCCATAAAAAACATTAGGGCCTTATCTTGATTTCGCCTAAGTCCACACAAAAAGAAAAATCAATTCAACACACAAAAATACAAATAGATTTTAGAGAGATAAGAGTACTGTAAAAACAATCCTTGCTTTAAAAATATTCATTTTGAAGCTTTCAACAACTACTGATCAGTCGTTCTTTTTCTTTCCCAATGTTTGTGATTTGTAAAAACTTAACACAAAAATCTTATGTAAGTAAGCTTAATCTTATAATATACTTGAATCTAGTTGTTGCAAGTGGTTGCAATATAGTGAGTTTCCGACTTTTTTAATCCTAAACTAAAAGAAACCACCAAATTTCGGAAAACAAAACGGAGGACAATCTACGATTATCCCATCAGTATAAGCCCAGTATTTTTGAAGTAATTTTTTGCCATACAAAACTGCATTCCCAACTTATAATTGCCAGAATTTGGGATCACCTGTAAAAAACTATAGTAAAAAAGTTTTCAAACGGTAAAGTTTATCCTTCATTGAAAAGGTTTACGCGTAACCAATACTTTTGATACATGTAAACATTTGATAGAAAAAATTAGAAAACAAACTAAAACTATAAAAGCAAGTTATTTATTTAGATAAATCGTTTTGAAGCATTCAACAACTGCGAACCAGTCGCTTTGATTGGAGTCAAGCAGATTGTCTTCCAAGCTAATTTGTTGCAGGCACAATATTTCAAACAAAATAGAAGTGTAAGTTTCTATTTTTCTCATTAAATTTTTTAACAGCAGTTTAAAGATAGAAAAATACCAAGCGAAACGTCTAAAAATAATCGCTTTTCCTTTTCTTCTCTAGAAAACTGGCTCATTTTTTTCGGAATTTTTTAAATCAGTTGTACACTTATTAGAGAGTGAATTTCAATCAAGCCATTCCTTGTGAGCTCACAAAATTTAAAAACCACAAAAGCTTAAACAAGGTCAAGATCATTGATTTCATAGATAGTATTTCTTAGGAATCCTAAGTGAATAGGTTTAGTGATTAAATTCCTTGTATGGTTTAAAATACCATATATGATCCGTGGACGAGTCTTTTTAGAAGGTTTTTTCAAAGTGTTAATCAGTAATCAAATATTAATATACCTTTTTGTTTTAGATGAAAACTTTCAACTGTGACGAGTGCTCGAAGAAGTACAACAAGAAGAAGAAACTATTGCAACATATGGAGAAGGAGCATAACACAAACTATGAAAAAACAGCAAACTATGATTGTGGAGTTTGTGGTAGCAAATTCACAGAGAGCAGAAGTGTAATTCGCCATTTAAAAACAGTTCATGGATGTCAGACGTACACAAAGTGCAAGCAATGTACACAAATTTATGGCGATACTTTGTCGTGTGCTAGACATGAGGCAGACGCTCATGGTACTCACCCAGAGGTTTCCGAGAAGACTGAATGCAGTTGGGAGCTACAAGAGAAACAAGCTATTGGAAAGTTTTTTCAGTCGTTCAGGATACAAGCGGACAACCAAATTGATGCCTTTAATTTTGTTACGGAGCATCTCGAAGACCTTAAACTATTTGTGAGAAACAAAATAGCAGAGCTTGGACCTTTGAAAATTCAACTCTCTGTTTTTGTACAGATGTTGAAACCAACAGATGATACCAAAGTCGGCTGTCATGCAAACACAAAGTCGAAAGTTCTAACATCAGAACTATCAGATGATGAAATTTTTGAAATGGTTGATGAAATGAACAATTCAATCCAAATTTTTTCAACCGGTGGAAGTGGATTTGTTGTACAGAAAATTGATCACTTGGATATTAACATTAACAAATTTAAACCTATCAGAGGAAGCAGTTACATTGCTACGCCAGCTGCCCTAGTGGGAAACAACTTTCTCCTAAATATTCGAAACAATGATAGCAAATGTTTTGCATACTCAGTGCTTGCAGCAATGTTTCCAGAGAAGGAGCATAAACAACGGCAAAACAAATACAAGCCAAGTTTGCACAGACTCAATTTGGATAATATCGAGTTGCCGATGTCCTTAACGGATGTTCCAAAATTTGAAAAGCAAAACAATATTGGAATTAATGTTTTTGGTTTCGAGAAAAACAAAATTTTGCCGCTTTACTTGTCTAAAGTAAAAACCCATAAAATTATTCCTTTGCTTTTGCTGACCGATGGACTGATCAGCCACTACTGTTTGATCACAAACTTTCACGCTTTCATGGCCCGCCAATTCTGTGGTAAAGAACACCACCGATACAAGTTTTGCGAACGTTGCCTTCACGGATTTCAAAACAACATATCACTGGAAAAACATTTGGATTTATGTGGGGAGCATAAAGCTGTTCGTATTACTCTGCCAACGGAAGACTCAAAAATTGAATTTACAAATTGGCATAAAACGTTTTCAGTTCCCTTAGTGATTTATGCCGACACAGAGGCCGCCAGCCTTAAGCATGACATCTGCCGCCAGAATGCTGATAATAGCTACACCTTGAACAAAGAAACTCAGAATCCTTGCGCAATAGGTTTTTGTGCTGTTGATAAAACTGGTGGAAGTGATTATTACAGTTTTGAAGGTGAGAAATGCATCGAAGAGTTTTTTCAGTGGCTCAGAGAGAACGCCAAATCTATTTCTGAGAGAAAACAGAAGCATAGACGCCTCATAATATCTGATGAAGAGCGCAAGCAAATGATTGATCAGGGTAAAAGATGTGTTATTTGCAAGAAAAGTTTGAACAACGAAAAAGTAATCCATCATGATCACTTTACTGGTGAAATCTACGGTGTGGCACATAACAGCTGCAATCTTAAGCTTCGTACGCAGACTTTTACGCCTATTTTTTTCCACAACCTTAATAAATATGACGCACATCATCTGTTGAAATACATAGAAATCTAATCGGAAGAAAAAATGACAGTCATTCCTTGCAAAAGTGAGACATACATCTCATTCTCGTTCTTTGTTCCTGTTGGTAAAAGCAAAGATGACAAGCTACTATATGAAGAATTTCGTTTCCTTGACAGCTATCGTTTTTTATCCGGGAGTCTTGACACTCTGGTTACAACACTCGAAACAAAGGACTATTGTCAATTATCTAAACATTTCCAAAAAAATTGCGACATTTTGCAAAAGAAAGGAGTTTTCCCATATTCGTTTCTCGATAGCTTTGAGAAACTCTCTGAAAAATCGATGCCTCAATATGGTGATCAGTGGATAAATTCATTGTCTGGTCAAATTGACGTTTCTGAGGAGGATGTTCAGCATGCTAACAAAGTTTGGAATAAGTTTGGCTGCAAAAATTTTGGTGACTATCTCATGTTGTATCTCAAAACTGATGTCATTCATCTGGCTGACGTGTTTGAAAAATGCCGGAGACTCTTTGATCAGGTATAGGGATTAGACCCCTGTCATTACTATAGTGCACCTAATATTTCATGGGATGCTATGCTGAAAACAACTAAAGTTAAACTGGACTTGCTCTCTGATATAGAGATGCTGTTGTTTTGTGAGAGAGCCATCCGTGGAGGATTGAATGGAATTGGTGAAAAACGATATATGAAAGCTAACAACAAATACTTGCATGACTTTGATGAAGAAAAACCAAGTGGAATTTTTCTGGATGTCGTTAACTTATACGGTGGAACAATGATGAAAAAACTGCCAACCGGAGGATTTGAATGGTCAAACATCAATTTGGACAAGATCATGCAAACATCTGACGAAAGTGATGTTGGGTACTTTGTAATGGTTGATCTGAATTATCCTAGCAACTTACATGACTGTCACAATGATTTCCCTCTGGCTGCTGAGAAGTTAAAAATCGATACTGAGATGCTTTCTCAGTATCAGGTAGAATTGGGAAACAAGACCAGTCATATCCCAAAGCTTCTGGAAACGCTTCAGTCAAAGCAGAATTATGTATGTCATTATTCAGTTCTGAAATTTTATTGTCAACAGGGGCTCCAAGTAACCAGACTACATAAGACTCTGAAGTTCAACCAGAGTGATTTTATGAAGTGTTATATTGAGCAGAATACAAAGTTAAGACAACAACCCGATATCAGCACCTTTGAAAAGAACTTTTTCAAACTGTTGAACAATTCATGCTTCGGAAAAACGATGGAAAATTTGAGATGTCGTTACAAGATGGTATTTGTTGAAAATGAGGAGAAAGCAAAATTTTATTGCAACAAGTACAATTTTGAGAAGTGCACTATATTTCGAGAGAACCTTGTTGGAATCACTCTTAGCCAGAAAGAGATCGGGTGTAATAAACCAACTTATCCGGGTGCTGCTATTTTGGATCTTTCAAAACTGCACCTGTACAGGTTTCATTATGAAGAAATGGGGCCTTTGTTTGACAAAAAAGCTCGAGTGATGTATCGTGACACTGATTCTCTCTTTTATGAAATTGAGACGGATGACATTTACGAAGAGCTTAAACAGCTGAAACACGTACTTGATTTGAGTGATTACCCCAAGGATCATCATTTATATAGTGATTTGAACAAAAAAGTGCCACTTAAATTATCAGATGAGCTGAATGGTGACATTGTGATGGAAGCAGTTTTTCTGAAACCAAACGCTTACTCTGTAAAAACTTTGCAAAAAGTCAAAAAAAGTGCCAAGGGTATGAGCAAACATGTGAAAATGACACTTCATCATGATAAATTCAAAGATGTGCTCAAATCAAAATCACCATTGAGAAAACTAGTAACATCTATAACTAGTGACAAACATACTCTCAACATAACAGAGTCTAACAAAATTGCTTTGAGTGCATTTGATGATAAGCGTTACTATCTGAGTGACGATATAAGCTCATACGCGTATGGACACTACAAAATTGGTCATAAGCGGAAACAGACCTTGGAAAAACCTCTAAAGTCCTATATTGAGATCAGTGAATGTGAAACCACCAGAGATTTAACTGAACAACTTGATACTGAGATTGAAGAAACCTTTTCACCACCTGATCCTGGGTTCTGGAAAACTTCTCAAATTGAGTCCGAAGAGGAAGAAAAATTTGATTTTGATGCAGCTCCAAAAGAAAAGCCGTTCTCAAGATGTCCATATATTGATTTCGAAGCAGAGGAAGAGCCGCCTGCAAAGAAGCAACGCTTGTCCAGCAATCGTTAAATATTGATGATGCTGCCCAACTCCACCCTGGTTGGGAGTCTCAAGAAGTATTGACGAGGAGATACAAAAACCTGCGACTGCTCCGCGCAGGAGCTTCTTGTGACAATAACAGCTTTTATAGGGGGATAGCTGTCCAACTCCACCCCCGGTTGGGTTCTCAAGAAGTATTGACGAGGAGATGCAAAAACCTGCGAATGCTCCGCGCAGGAGCTTCTTGTGACAATAACAGCTTTTATAGGGGATAGCTGCCCAACTCCACCCCGGTTGGGGTCTCAAGAAGTATTGACGAGGAGATACAAAAACCTGCGACTGCTCCACGCAGGAGCTTCTTGTGACAATAACAGCTTTTAAAGGGGATAGCTGCCCAACTCCACCCCGGTTGGGGTCTCAAGAAGTATTGGCGAGGAGATACAACAACCTGCGACTGCTCCGCGCAGGAGCTTCTTGCGACAATAACAGCTCTAACAGGGGATTACAATGACTTCTTTCTAATCGTGCATTTCTATTTTTAATATCCAGATGTCCATACAACACAAGTAGATGCTGAAGAAGATGCTGACGGAGAAGCAGTTTTAAACGGGTACATATATAAAACTTTAATCAATGACTTAAAACAGAATGTTGTGTCTTATATTTTTATTAGATGTTTGTTAATAATAATTTATTGTTTGTTCTTAACCTTGCTTCATTAATTCAATATCCGTTTGTACTCCTCTCTTACAAGTAATAAGAAATTCAAAAGTTCTAATCCGTCCTTCAAAAAAATATTTTAGTTTCATATCCTTTGATTCTTAAAATAACCGTCAAGAGAGATGATAACCGTCAAGCCGCGGAGTTTGAGTAAATATCCCTTGTAAACTTATAGACCTGCCACATTCAAAATCGATTTAAGGTAAGTCTTTTACAATTTCAGGCAACAATCCTAAACTAAAAGGGAATAATTGCCAAGAACTTTTCATCCGCGCGCATGATCGAACACGTTTGGGTAAAATGTGCCAAAAAGTGGCCTAGGGTGTACTGGTTTCTTACTACTCGTGTATGTAGGAAAATAATTGTCAAAATGGATATAAATCAAAAATAAGTTTTTATGTTAAAGTTTTGATTTTTGAATTTTTTTTTTAAAACTAAAGTTTAGGTTTTAAACTTGAAATGATTAGAATAAATGAAATATTTTCTTTTTTTTTCTTTCATTCGGGCGTTATCTCGTCCACCCCAATCAGCTGTGGATGTTCAATATAAATATTGCGTTACACAAAATAGCTACCAAAAACGACGATGCAAAATGAAGAAGTACATTTTTTAGGAGCTATCGCAGTTAGACAAACAAAATACGCGTAAAAAAGCGTGAAAACATATAGAGCACACCAAAATGTGTAACGCTTCAATACATATGACGCATTGAGAACTGAAAACAAAATACACGCAGCACATTAGAAAGGCACTTGCGTTCATTCAGTTTATTTTGTGTGGTACAGGTAAGCATTTTTGATATCACCATTTTACATTCTGTTTGCTGATACAATTTTAACTCAAAAACGGATCACAAATGTCGCAGAAAGTAGCCAGTCGCTGGGTAGTTTACTTAACAGGTTTTCACACGTTAGAACATACTCAAGCCCTACCATTGAGCGTTATATACATGGTCAGGTTGTGTTTTTTTTGTTCGTGTTCTCACCAGAATTCAGAATTTTGAAACCTTTTTTTTAATCAGGAAACCAAGTTTTTCAAACTATGTTATAATTTTTAACACATTTAGGTTTATTTGTTATTTACACCTGTTTATTTCTTTATCAGATCATTCGTCGCGATGGAAACGACAACAAAAGCAAATCGAAACGTGGAAAGATTCAGATACGTGAACAAACTGGTTATTCAGCCACGGCTGAAGTCATTGCATCCTGCTCTAGCTGAACTGATTGACGTCACTGCTCGACATCCAAGAGAGAAAATGGTAAGTTGACATATTTCATGATTAATTCGCTGGTCGAGGTTTTATGGGTTCTCACGTAAAAATTATGTATACATTTGAGTTGAATGCGTTGGAACTATATATCAATTGCTAGTAAAGCACTTCCCATGTCGAAGTGTCCATACCAATGTGACCTTTGATCAGACCATCTTGAAGCGCACACATGCGCACGGTTAGTTCGAATTACATGGTCAAGAAAAGTCTTTGATTCTAATCTGGACAATGGACGGGAACTTGTCAGATCAGAGGTCACTTTGGTCTGAGACGTTTTGATCCGAGGCGGATTTGAACTCATAGTTGTCTGATCCGAAAAAATTTAGGGTGCCAAAGTGTCTGACCACAAAAAAATTCGATCGCATTTTTTTCCTTCAAGTTTTTTTTGTTCCGACCCCCACTTTAGTGGGGAGGAGGAACTATATACTCAACTGGGTTTTTTTTTGTTCATTAAATTTTGGCCGATCGATATATTCATCGTAGTGAATTGTGAGCGGTATCATTGAAAAGCCCGTCCAGCGTAGAATACAGAATTAAAAAGACTTTTTCAATTTTAGTTCTTTACAGGGAGTTATCGAGGTTTAAAATTTTGTGAACATTCGACTGTTTTTGTTCACATTTTCAGTAATTTTTGCTAAAATTTGGCACAATTTCGATAATATAGTTCCAAATAAGCTGAAATTTTTAACTGCAGAGTATTGATGTTACCGTTAGAGATAGAAGAGCGTGGCTGAATTGTTTGATTAAAATTTGTTTTGTCTAAAATTTTAGATTAAAATTTCAAAATTCAAACTTTTGTCATCAAAAATGGCACAAAATAAGCTTTTTTGGTCCACTTTCTTGAAGTTTACCAGTTTTAGTGGCCTAGAAGCCTCAAAACAAACTCCCTAATCTCTCAAAGGGCGCTAGTTTCAACTAAGCGCCGTATGAAAGTCTTCTGGAGTTAAAACTTTCCGTTTTTTGCAGATTTAACTAGATAATTATACAAATTACATCGTTCTTTTTTGTAATATTTGAAGAAGCCCACGCAACAATTGTTCTAATTCGCAAACACTCGGAACACGTGGTCGGTTTGCTGGGTGCGCGACAAAATCAGGGAGAGGTTCGATAATATCATGGATTCTTAGAATCAGAGACTTTTTGGTTTTTAATTTGATGCTGCCTTTTTTCAAAATATTTTGCATTTGTTTTTTTAATGTTAATTACTGACAATATTTTCTATTCATGGCTTCTTTAATGACATTATCCGTTTACGTAAATTTGAGGCTAAATGTAGATATGGTCTGATTTAAGACAAGCAAAGGGTTTTTATGGCTTTGAGGAAGAGTTTTAGTAAAATTCAACTGAGTTCTTGTCTTTTGCCTTCAATTGTTATTCTTTTGGCAGTCTGATTTTTAAATTCAACAACTCAAAAACATGAAATTGTTTCTCAGGAAGGGCAAGTGAACCTTTTCTTTTCATTCGGTTGTTACCTAATGTCTCTTATATTATTGAATGTATTTGTTTTAAGAAAATGTCTGTGATTTTTTGAAATTGTCTTTTTTTTATATTATATTATCAGCATTTTGCTTATTCTCAAAAAGTACAGATCAACCTTTCCTCCATGTAGAATACAAATTATTTTGTGGCCGGTTGTTTTACAGAAGTTTTTCTTGCTTTTGGTACAACGAGTTTTCATACAAAATTTTCTGATTTTTTGTGCATATTTTCACATTTTCGCTGTTGTCTTTGTTTCTTTTGAAAATTGTAACATTATTTCACAACCTAACTGAAAAAAACTTTACAACATTTGAAACTGGAGATAATTTTTGTTTTTGCCCTTTATTTGTTGTTAATTTTTTGTTGTCGTTTGCCAATTATTGTGTAATCAACGGTCTCAGTGGCCGAAAACAGATTTAAAAATGAACTTAAAAATGATATTGGTAAATAGCTAATGGTTGTTTTGACTTTCGAATTGAATTTCTAAAAAAAAAAGATTAATAGTATTCTTCAACTTATACCATTTTGTTCTGGTTTGCGTTTTTTTTCGTGTTTTACAATGTGCTTTAATTTTCGTAAATTTGCCTCATTATTTAGAGCTCTTTTTGTTATTTTGTTGTACCAAACACGAAACTTCCTGTTGTTTAAACCTTTTAAATGATGTCTTCAGAGCTTAGACAATTTGTTTAGAAGAAGTTTTGAGAAGAGTTTTGTGAAGTTTGGATACTGTTCAGTTTTGTGGTGCTTTTTGTTGTCATTTTGTGATAGTCGTTAAACAAAAAGACGTTATGATGGTCAAAGGAGACGCAAATGAAGACGTTATAATCTCGTGGTTAATATCTTGTAAATTTATTGGCTTCAAAACTGTGGTTTCTTAAAGTTGTTTGTAAAATTTATTAGTTCAGCTTGTATTTAATGTTATTTTATAGTCTTATGATTTAGTCTCAATAAAAACAGTCGCAAATTCTTTTCCGAGTAGTTGCGAGACAAATTGTCTACTATTTTAGTCGAAAGCTTTTGTTGGCTATGAATTGAGAAAATATTTGTTTTAAATATAAAAAAAGATAGATTTTTGAGATCTACCAATTTTATTTCTGTTAAATTGTAGCTAAGCATCTCTATATACAATCAAATCGTTAATCAAATGAAATACAATTTGCTCTTCATAACGGTTTTTTTTCCTTATATGGTCTTTCTTCTTGGAACAACCAGTTTTCATAAAACCCAATTTTCGTGAGTTTTGCATATTTACCCCTTTTTTGTAGAGTTTTGTTATCTTTTCACAGTTTGACAATAATGGGCGCCATTTTATTTACAAATTGTGTTACCTTCAAAAAATGCAAATGATGATTTTCATTATTTTTAGTGATCAGCTTAATATTTAATTGATTGGGGGGACATCAATTTCGTGCATAATTTTTCGTGCAAATTTTTAGTTTTTGCCTGTATTTGTCGTTTTTTTTGTAGTCGTATGACATATCCTGGATAATGAAAGGCCTAAGTCGCTCTCTAATGAGGTATAAAAGACTCTCTCAATGATTTCAATTGATGCGTATTGTTTCTAATTAGTAAGAATTTAATTCTTTTTTTTGAGAAAGCAATGTTTTAATACACTTTGCCCCTTTCGCACATTTTTAGTCGAATTGTTGCCATGTCGCATTGAGGACAAGTCCCATATTTTGTTCCAAAAAAGTGCCAGTTAATCTTCTGAGTATAAATTTTATCTGATGTCATTTTGATTTGATTATCAGTGGTTTTCAAAAAAGGGACAAGTAGTTTTGGTCGTAATCACTATTTGTATTTATTTGATTTTTATTGCCGTAATTTCTGGTAGTCATATTATGGTAGCCACAGGTCTCATAGGCCCTCTAGAATAGATTGTTTTATTCTTTTAGTAGTTTGTTGAACGATATGTTGATATGTTAATTTTTTTAATCTCTTCCTCATTTGGTAGACAATTAAGTAAAGAATGTAGATGAGCGGAGTCGGAACTTAATGTGCGAACGCACATTACCGAGCCGCCTTGTTGTTTTTGTTTTTGATGGATGCTGTCTCTGCCAAGAGGCAACGAAACTACGTGCGGCGTTCTGATCAGAGAATCTAGAGTCTGTTGACTCAGAACAAGTGTCTCCAGCTGATAGCAATTGCCGGTGACCAATTGATGTGATTTTGATCTGAAATTGTAGAACCTTAGGTTTTTTATGCAAAGCTGTCAGAATTCAACTATGCTGTCAAAAAATAAATTAGAGGCATAATATTTTTTTAAAACTTGAGTTTTATTAGCAAGGTTTTCTCTAGGTTTTTCCTCAGTTGCATACATTACTGCAAACATAAATTTTTATGAAACTAATACATTATAGCAGTACGTCAAGATTTGTCCGTGCTTAAAACCATTTTCTGATAAGACTTTTATGGAACGCACTTTAGTTTGATCAGAGGCAACGTCGAAATTTCGAACGCACTTTAGTCTGATAAGAGGCGATTTCAAACCCACACAAGTCCAATCAGGAATAGATTCGGAGTGCACAATAATCTGGTCAGGTCGGTTTTCGAGCGCACTTCAAGAGGTTTTCGAGTGCACTTCAAGCGCACAAGGTTTTCGAGCGCACATCAAGCGCACACGGAGTCTCGAGCGCAAGATAGTCTGTTCAGAGTCAACTCAGTCTGGGTTGATCTGATCCGAAGTCACTTTTTCTGCGACGATCTGGTCACAAGATTTTAGTATGGACCTGAACCTGGGTTGTTTGCAAAAATATCTATGGTCGAAATTGTGGTTTAATTTTTTTTTAATAGCCGCACAGCCATAGCTGTGGCTATTATTGGCCTTCCCTTGGTTTTTTTTACAATTCAAAGAACTTGAATTGTATTGGTGCGCTGTGTTTTTTATAAGATGTGATCCCACAATTTTCAATGACTTTGATCTTTCAAAATGGGATAAACAGGTAAAACCCAGCTGCCATTGCGTCTCTTTAGAAGCCCAAAGTGGGCTTTAGTGGTCCTTCAGCTGCCTAAAATTTTTTGTTTCATTAGTCTTAGGTTGAAGTTTTCAAAAGTTGATGATGGCCTTTTGCGAGATACAATTTCTTGTTATGACCATTTTGGGCTATATGTTGGCATTATGAGCTATATGTTTTGGTACTACAAAGAGAAACATTCAAAATGATACTAATTTTTGCAATTTTTTTCAGGTTTTTGATAATTTTTGTCATCTTTTGAGTTTTTTTAGACCTAGGTGTCAGGAAACCTCCTCTAGGGTTTGATAAACGTTTTGATGATAGATTACTGCTTAGTTTCTAGTGGTAACAGAATGCATTTTGCCATCATGAAATTTAGCATTTTTTGACAAAACTTGCAATTTTTTAAATATTTTTGACATTTATTCTCATTCAAGATGTTTGAGTCCCAGGGGCCAGAAAACTTCATCAGGGGTTGGCTAATAAGTTACTAAAAATTTTTAGTTGCCATGGAATACGTTTCAAATTTTGAATATCAGAAATTTTAGCAATTCTTTTGACAAAATTCGCAATTTTTTCAGGTTTTTGAAAATGTTCGTCATTTTTTCAGTTTTTCCAGCTTCAAGGACCAGGCAATCTCCTTTGAGGTTTGTTAATAGGGCACTGCACAGTTTCTAGTAACAATGGAATGGTTTTCAACATTTTAATTTCTCGAATATTAGCATTTTTTTGATAAAATCTGCAATATTTGTAAGGTTTCCTACAGTTTTTGTCAGTTTTTGATATTCGTCCACTCTAAAGTGTGAGGAAACATATTCTACGTTCTGATGAAAAGTTACTGCATTTTTTTTAGATTCAATGTATTTGTTTTCAACAATTTAATCTTCCAACTTTTAGAAGTTTTTTGATAAAATTTGTAATTTTTTCTTCAAGTTTTTTCAAAACATTTGTATTTTATTTATTTTTTCTTGCCTCAGAAGCCAGGTAACCTTATCCGGGGTTTGATAGTATGTTACTAAAAAGTTGCTAGGGGGCAATTGAATGGCTTTCAACACTTTAATAGAACAAATTTCTTTTTTTTGAGGTTTGAAATTTTTTCTAAAAATTATTGCCTATCGATCTATGAGTATTTTAAAGCTTGGAATTGGGTTACTGGATAGCCTCTAGAGACACATCAATGATTTTGATTATATTTAAATCACAATTTTTAGTAACATTTCATTATAATTTGCAATTGTTTTTTTTCTAGAATTTTTTGGTCACTTTCGAGTTAATCGATCTTCAAGGGCCAATGAATTTTTTTCAGGTCTGGCTGATATAATACTGGACCAATTTCAGGAACCAAAATTGGTTTTGAGCATTTTTTTGGAATAGGTATTTTAAAGGGAAAAAATTTTGCCTTAGTTTTAAAAGCCTCAAGAGTTTTAGCAATGAGTATATTTTTGTTTAGTTTTGGTTCTTTTTGTTTCTCAATTATTTGATGAGTTTGTTTGTGTTCTGGCTGCCATTGTTCATTTGATATGCTGGTCAGGTAGAGTACGCCAGAGTTTTTCATTCATTTCTTTGAATTGTATTTCAGGTTTTGTCCTGCTATGATTTCTTTCGTCGGTCGCGATTTTTGTTACGACTATATGACGTCACAACCACTTCAAATCTGCTTTTTGTTCATTCGTTCATGCAATTTCAACTAGAGTGTATGCGTGACGCCATTCTTCGCTCTTAGTGGATTGAGTGTTTTTGTTCATTCGCGTGATTAAATTTTTGGTGACACTCGACTTACTTCACTCTCAAAAATGACATCCTCACTTTGAAATTGACTTTTATTTAATTTAATTCAAAGAGATAAGGTCAAATGGGTGTGTGTCACTCTAGATGAAGGTTATTTGAGAGCAGCTAATAAAGGCAGCAAAACAGCAGCATCAAAATATAAAATATCAGCCTTCGATGAAAAGACGATTTTTTTGTTCTGTCTATTTTACTGTTTTTTTTGAGACTGCAGATCTACGAAGCTATTGCGGCTATTTTCTGGCAATCTGCCAGCTAGGTTTTTAATTAGTCAAGTTGAATTGAGAAATGAGGGCACCAAATGCTCTCAATTTAAGAACAAAGAAAAATCAATGAATGTTCTCCTTATTATACCTAAAATCATTTTCTTCATAAAAATTCTACGTTAGAGGTAATTAAATTTAAATTCAGGTGCTTTTATTTTTTCAATGTTTGTAATTGTTGGTTGAGTGAAAAAAGATTGTAAGCCACACAGTGGAAAAATTTATAATGGTTGTCAAAAAATACTGAAAGACTGTGCTTAATTTACATGCGTGTCTGATTTTGATGCCCCATTTCCTTTCCGATTTCCCATGTTTTAGTCGACCCTAGTTTTGCTGGTCAGTAGTGTAGGAGATTTATGATCGCTCTGTGATATTATGTGACGGAAATTCTCGAAATACAAGAAAAAAAAACGAAAAGCGCTAACTATTGGATTCCGTTAAATTATTACGAGAAATTGATTATAGTTCATTACGAGAAATTACCCGGGTCAGCGATCATAAAACTTTCTTTGATTTCGTACTAGGTCATATATGATTCTTAGTAATCATACTAGGTCATATATTATTTGTATGAATTCTTGCTAGTCATACAAGGACCATATATGATTTCCTAGAAATCATACAAGGATCACGCAAAAAAATTCAAAGAATAAAAACTGTATAATTTTAATTTTCCATTGAAGTTGAAAAAATTTCTTGGATTTCATACAAGGTCATAAATGACACATAATACATTGACTGGTGTCACAAATTCTCCTATAATGTAGTCAGAGTACTTTTTAAATTATTATATCGCATTTGCAATCCACATTTGATTCTTTGTGTGCGCTAAAAGAGTAACTTTGTGGTTTAAACGTATTCAGAAAACGAATATGACATGATATGCATTTTTAATTGATTATTTTTTTATAAAGGAGCATAAACTGGCTTCAAACTATGTCAAAAAACTTTGTTATTTGTTTGGACTTACTCTTTTATTTTGTGCCCAACTTGCAATTGATATTGTACGTTAGGGCCTTTTGGCGGATCACAATTTGATGCCGAGGTATCATATTTGTGACGCCCTACCAAATAAAAACAAAAAACACATAAATGGTTGAATATTTTCAAAAATAGATGTATGATTCTTGGTATTCGTACTAGGATCATATATGATTGCTTGGTAATCATACAAGGATCATATATGATTTCTTTGGTTTCATACAAGGATCGTACTAAGAAATCAAGTATGGACAGTATGAAACCATATATGATCCTTGTATGAAATCAAAGAAACTTCAACCCGGGTAATGATTGTTCAAGAGTGTATAATTATAAAGAACATTGAAATTGTTAATTTTAAAAGAGTTTACTCCAACTACAAAAATGTTGAATGGACATTACGTAATAATTATTAGACAAACTATAAATCTCAATATTTGAAATAGTAAAAGGAAAAATAAATCAAGACCAGAAAAAATTTTGGGTTTTTGACGAAAGAATTTGCTCAATAGAAAATTAGTTTCTCATTTTATCCGAATAATATTAATATTTTTTAGTCAGAAACCAACAAAATAATTTAACTGTCTAAATGCGTTGCAGCCATTGAAGTTTTACTAGTTGTGAATAAAAAATTAGGTCGAATCATTTTTTTTAAATTTGTTTAAATAAGATTGATTTCAAATACAAATTGCTGATGGTTTTCAGTGGAGTTCTAAAATTTTCTTTGTCGCTGAACTCCCATAAAAAAGCATTCAGAGCAGTTGTTAAGTGTTTCTTTTAAAGCTGGGTTGCTGTTAATTTCTGCCCGCGAGGTAGATTTACCTCTGAATCTTTTTGTCTGCTTCCAACCGATTCAGTCTTATAATGAAAACAAAACACTGGAACATCACTTCAGTAAACTACACTTTTTTTTACACCGGAGTCATATAAGTTAGCATGATACAACTCTCTAAGTGAAATTGAAAGAAAAAGTTTGAGAATTTTCTATTTTTCTCTCATTCGAGGCTACCGAGTATGTCCCAGTTCGAGGTGGCCAGACCGAATTGAGCTCTGATCAGACCATCTTCGAGCGCACACATGTTCTCGGTGCGCTCGAATTACATGGTCTGGAAAAGGCTTCGAGCGCACTTTTGTCTGGACAATGGTCTGGAACTTGCCTGATCAGAGGCCACTTTGGTCTTGGACGGTCTGATCAGAGGTCACTTTGGTCTGGGACGGTCTGATTAGAGGCGGTTTCAAGCGCACACTAGTCTGATCAGAGGCCGATTCGAGCGCATACTAGTCTGACCAGAGACCAATTCGAGCGAATATTTTAACAAGTTTTTTTGTTTTTTTACTGACATTTGTTGTCTCTGGTAAGAGTCAACAATAAAACACCATTGTGATCCGAACTCCATCCGAAAATCTGATGGGTTTGATAAGAACCAAGGGGTCCAGCTGATAGCAACTGCCGGTCCCCTCAAGAAAAGCTTTTGAATCAAAGTAGATCAAGACGTTTTTATGCAAAGCTGTCTAAATTCATTTATTCAGTTAAAAACATAAATAAATGGCATTTTCAATAATTTTTTGAGCATTCTTTCTTGGTTTTAATTTCATTAGCAATATTTTTAGGATCGGTTTTTTGTTAGTTGAATATAAGATTGATAATATGAATTTTCATGAAATGAATGTATTATATTGATATTGAGAGATTTGTTAATATTCAAAATCATTCTCTGATCGGACTATTTTGAACGCACTTTAGTCTAAACAGAGGCAACTTCGAGCGCACTTTTGTCTGATCAGAGGTGATTTCGAGCGCTCTTTGTCTGATCAGAGGTGATTTCGAGCGCACTTTACTCTGATCATAGGCAATTTCGAGCGCACTTCAGTCTGATCAGAGGCTATTTCGAGCGCACTTCAGTCTCATCAGAGGCGGTTTCGAGCGCACTTCGAGCGCACAACGATCTTCGAGCGCACAGTCGTCTGATCAGAGATCACTTTGGTCTGGGACGGTCTGATCAGAGGTCCCACTTGTCTGGGACGGTCTGATCAGAGGCGATTTCGAGCGCGACCTCAACCTGGGGATTGGTCCGTTTAGTCTACTTAACAAAATAGCTTTTCTTTCAATGCAGTTTTTTTCAGTTCTTGCAGCAATCACCGTAAAATTATTATTACCCATAAGGAAGTCAAAATACGTCAAAAGATAAGAACAAGAGCTGAAACCCACTAAACACTTGGGCAATAAAATGGTCGAACTGGCAGGTACTGCTCGTTACTAAAAACGTCCAATTTTTCTGGCAAAAAATATCAAACAATTTTGGTATACCTTCTGTTTCACCGGCCCAATTTTTATGATCTCCCTAACGAAGTACGTGTTTTTAGGCTTGTTACTATATGAAAATTAGCACTTGCTCACAGGGGCGTAAAGTCTGTATGAATCTTTTGCATTAGTTCCTCCAGCTTATTGGTTGCATATTATTTGCACCCCCCAAACGCACGCGCATAATTTTTACATTTGCTCCGTAAGGGGGTTTCATAGGGCACTTGGGACACAAACGGAAAAGATCCATATGCCCAGTAGGCTAAGGGGTTAGAACAGATCACAAATTTGTACGAGGTGATTTTACCTCTGCAAGTTACATTTTTATCAATACTTGAAGCAAACATGAGCTCTGGACCAAGGGTTGCGCATATGAAAAAAAATCAGGACAGGAAAGAGAAACCGATTAAAAATTGTAACTGGCTACAATATAACAATTATCTTACGTAAATTTTACAACTTCAAGTGAATTCAGCACCAATCTGATTTTCAGTTGCAACAGGAGTGCTATAGTACTACAAACTTGACAGAAGCACAATACGGCTTTCTTTCATTTTATGTAGCGAAAAATTTTAATTGAAAGGTAGTAAATTTACTCGAAGTCGGCATGGTTTTTCAAAGAAAAAAAAGTTAAATACGCGTTCTCAAGACCGTTTTTTTTTAGTTTTCGGTTTCGAGAAAATGCAACAAAATTGACACAAAAAGCGTTGGTTTTTTCCATTTTTGTCAAATCGACGGAAGAAGCGTCGTTTTTTGTTGATTTTTGTCAATTTCGTTTGGTTTTTTATGTAGGAACTGCCGATTATGGTTGATTTTGTCGGTATTTAATGTCAGAAATGTCAATTTTCGTCTGTTTTTGTAGGTATCGTCAGTCTCAATTTGATTCAAACACAAAAAAAAGGAAAACTAAGTGAGAGATGGTGCAGTGGAGCAGAAGGTGGCTGGTAATCTTGGGGGTTTAAAGTTAGAATCCTGAAAAGGACTGTAATTTTTGTAAGATTTTCAGAACGGCAAAATATACGAATTTTATCTTTAAATACCGGCGAAAACCGATCAAAAGGACAAAAAATATCCCCTTTTTACCCCCTTTTTTAGTCCCTCTTTTTTCACCTTATCAAAAAATCTTTTGAATTCCAATATAATACGTAGTGAAGGAATAGAAACAATTGAAGTGGTAAAAAGAACTTCTGGTCAAAACTTAGATCTAAAAATCTTAAAGTCTCGCTATGACAGCACTCTCATACCAAATTTTGTGAGAATACTGAAGTTTCTCAGTGAAAAGTGCAATGTTATATTCCTAACAATCTGTAGACTCTTGCTTTTTGTAAAACCGTTTGATATTATAAAGTAATTCCATGAACTCGCTGCGGTTGCGAAAAAACAATTTCTTAATTAGTTAGTTTGATTCCAAAATGAATCTTTCTCAAGCCTTTGTTTTGATGGTATTTGATTCTGGGAACATTTAGATTATGAAAAGCTAAAAAAGCAGAAACCTGAAAGATAGTAAGTTTGAAAGATATGTGAAATATAGTAAATTTGGCCATTAGGGGGTCTTTTCAGTGAAAATTTGAAGCAAAAACAAAGAAATTTAGCAAAAAATGCTAAAAATTGTTCAGGAATATAGATAATCCATCGCAAGAAAAACACAAAGAGGAAAAAAATGAACTGCTCAAAAATTGATTCATGATCAAGATGGATTCAATTTGAAGCGTTTTTTATCACGGCTGCCGTAGAGAGACCAAGCGCTCCAAAATTGAAAAAAAAATCGGAGTCGAGAAATTTCGTCTTTACTATTAAAACAAAAGTTTTAATGTTTTACTAACAAATCTTCCCCAATATCTGCCAAAAAGAACCTTGAACTCATTTTAAAAAGCTTAATAGGAGAAATTAAACATTCAATGAAATCTTTTTGAATGAAATCTCTTTTTTGAACACAAAGTAAATTTTTTTGAAGTTTATTTCGACATGGTTTGAAGAGCTGATACCCACAAAACACATAGGCAAAAAAAATGTTTGGACTGGCAAAAAAAATGCTTGCGCAGAATTCCTTATTTCTTTCCCAAATCTACTAACTCAAGCAATAGATTTGACTACGGATTCATGCCGCAAATCCAAGTTTCAAATTCAGACAAGCATTAGCAATGGAATTGCTAATCTATCGAGTCAGATATCACAGGCTGTCCATTTTTACACCGCTCCTAATTTTAACAGATTACAGCTCCCCTTTATATCCCCTTTTCAAGTCCTTTTTGAATTCCAATGTAATACCGTGGCAGTGGGAGTGTATAAATAGATAAATAGACGTGAATGAATAGAAGTAACTGAAGTAAAAAAAGGAGGCCTCAATTACTAATTTTGTGAGAATAGTGAAATTTCTCAGCGATAAGTGCAATGTTCTCTTCCTAACATTTTTGTAGATTCTCTGTTTTTGTAAAATCGTTTGATATTTTGAAGTCATTCCATGAGCTCGCTGCACTTGCGAAAAAACAATTTCTTAAGTAGTTAGTTTGATATTTGAGTCCAAATTGAATCTTTCTCGAGCGTTTGTTTTGGTGATATTTGATTGTTGGAAAATTCAGATTATGAAAAGCAGGGAGTCTTTTTGAGAATTTTTTTGAATAAATACAATGTTTTTTTTCTTTTTCAGGAGATACTCGATCTCCTGAAAATGATCGCTTGAAAACTTAATCTCAGTTAAGCTTACGCAAGCTACCGCCGAAGCCAAGTGCTTGCCAGTCGATTGGAAGCACTTTATCCGATGTTAGGCTGTTAACATTGTTTGATGTTTGTTTAGGCCTCGACTGCGGACCAACTTGTCCTGTATCAGAGCCTGACTTTCATGATCAATGCCAAAAAGATTCTGGACTGTGGAACATTAACTGGTCTTAGTGCCCTATCGTTTGCTCTAGGTAATTTATCCCATTTCATCGTCTACCCACGTTTTAGACCCGTACTTGTAAAATGACTTCAAAAATCTACTGTGTGGGTCATTACTGACTAAAATGTGAGTTGAACAAACTTGTTAAATTTGAGCAGCCTTCATTGAAAATTTGGGTCGTGCATAGTCTTTTGATACCATTTTTGTGTGAGTATGGTCTTTCCATAAGTCAACTCCGAATCTTTACAGTAGTCTTTCAATTAGGAAGATAGCATAACTACCATACAAAATCCTAATTTAATTGTTCCTGGCAACATTTATAGCTCCGAACAATCAAATTTGATCAATCGCATTTTCTATCTTATCGACCCTACTAATTAAACCAAGAAAAACCACAAAAAATGATATGTAAAGAGCAAGTTGAGTTTCAGGATGAATTTTGTCATATTTCATTTATGTTCACGCAGACCATATTCTAAGCCCTGAATGATGGTTGGTCTCAAATCGCACAAAAATTTGATCAAGTTTGAATTCATCATTAGCTGCTCTAAATTATCTTTAGGGAAGCGTATAGACAATAAACTACTGATCATAGGCTGCGAAAGTTTTATAGCCGAACTAAAAAGTTCGCCCTATTTAACTGAATAAATTTAACTTCATAGATTAATCATAATAGGAAAGTTGGTCGTTTCTCCTTATAACTACAATAAAGTGGGGGGGTAAATTTATGGGTCGCATTTTTAAAAGAATAGTGTAAGGTTGTAAACAGTCTATTAAAAGTCATATCCGGATTGTCGAATGAATTGTATTGAGATGTCTCTCATAACTTACATCAGTGAATATATCAGTGAAACATCAGTGAATTCCAATAATTTATATAAGAAATCGTGACACAGATTTTTATAATTTGGTGTAAAGAACTCGTAGTATTTTTTGGAGGACACCTTAAGAACCCAACATTTGTAAAATTTCCGGAAGACCCCGCGACGTAAGAACGCATCTTATTGAATAATATAGGTTATGTGACATTTTACTTAATTTCAGTGTGAGCAATGCCATTATACCCAACCTGCCAATTTACGCAATGGCAGTAAACCCAAGTCCAGGTTACTCATCGCCAAAAAATCCAATGCACATTGGATTTTTTTGTTCAATAACCCAATTATAAATTAGCAGTCGTTATTACAAGGATGTTATAGTAAGTGGACAAATGTAATCCCATAACCTGCGTCAATTAAAATGTGGAACGTGAGTCGTGGGGTGCAATCACATGCACTCACTAAGCGGGGGGAGGTACAAATGGAAAAGATCCAATAACATTAGAACCCAACTTCGTAAGAACCCTCGACGTAAGAAGCCAACTTTTTCGTAGAAATGTTTTTTAACCTTCGACTTAACAGAAACCCAACGTTTTCTCAATAATATCGAAACAACTCACGACCTGAGAAACATTTCTTGTCGCAAAAATTTTGTAAAAAAGCGCACCACTTACTTACCCAACTTTTGTCGTTAAAATAATTTCTTGAATTATTTGAAGACAGTTTTCACTAATAATGACGCACCGCACTTTCAATCTGGACTAGATCAACATTTGACGAATTACATAACTGCTGCTAATGAAAAGCAACTGAAACACTTTTCTCAAATTTATTTTTAGGTGTCGTACTTTATTATTTTGCTGTGGTGATTCGCGTTGCGAGTATGCAAACGGAATGTTTATGATCGATTCGCGGAGCGAAATCTACTTTAACTTTTGTTTCGCTTACTTGCGGAGCGGGAGAACAAGAAGCAGTTTTGCAAACTGAATTGAATTGCATAAATTGAGAGGAATGAATTAAACAGATTGGAGCCACTTGGGCACAGCATGAATACGTGATCAGACATGTCTGATCACGAAACGGCAAACTATCAGACAACGGAATGAAATGATAAGGTAAACAAATTGAACAAATTAATGAAGGTGAAAGTAATTGAACTAGTTTAAGGCATCAAATAAATTTTACTGCAATGATTAAATAAAATGAATAAATATACCATCAGGTATCACATACCCTTCGCAGCAAGAAGAAAAATTGTAATATACAATTTTTCAAATATACTTAATAATAACAATATTTACAATTTAATACAAGGTCCCCGGTTAAATAGATAATATCAATATATTTGCTGGTTATCATAACTAAAAATACGGTGATTAATACAATATAAAGTGTCTTTTCAGTTTTTGAGTTTTACATGGTCCAATCGTCATTTTCCTGATCTTGTTCTTCTGCATCGAGAGCAGTCATAGATCTAGCCAATGTCGGGGTGTCCGTTTCTAGCAAAGGTACATTTCGTACCAAGGGAGGCGAGACAGAACCAATTTGTGGTGACACGTTTCGCTCTTCGGGTTGTGTCTCCAAAATTTGTTGCACCGATTCGATAACGGTGACAGGTGGTGCAAAATTTTCGACATCACCCGCTCGTCGGGGTCGTTTAGGTGGTGGTAGAATGTCTGATCCTGGGGGTGACGTTTCAAAACCGTAATATGACGGGCTTCGCCTATTACGGTCAGAAGACCGTTTGGAAGATGCTGTTGCGGGTGGATCAGTGGGCGCGTTTGTAGTTGGTTCGCTGATTTCGAGTGGAGGTTGAGCGTTTCGGATTGCAGCGAAGTTTGGCAATTTTGGGACGCGCCCCCGCATTGCGCGAGAAATGTTGGAGCGTTGTGAAGATACTCCGCTGCCCGGCTCTCTCTTCCTATGCTTCATCTTTTTATCACCCTTTTGCTTTCGGGTGAACTCCTTAATGTGGCTGTGGATCAGCTCTTCAACTATCTTCTCCCCAGCACGTGGCCCGCGTCTGTCGGCATAAACTTTTAATGGAGTCTGTCTCTCCTGATGGGTGCCGAATTTGGCAATATCGCTATTGCGGACGGTGACAATTTGTTTGCCCGGCTCCTTGATGGTCGATGTAGTCGGGCTTACTTTTAAGATGTGCGATCCTGGGGCGAGAACTTCATAGAGGCCTTCAAGTTTCTTCTTGGATCGTCTTTTGCCGTGGATTTTGCGAGCCAAGTTTAGCTCGACCGATCGTTCTTTTAGGGGAATGGGGCGGATTGCTTTCGTTTTCAGAAATCGGGATTCGCCATCCGTGCTCTCTCTCTCTCTCTCTCTTGCGTTTGCTTCCGTTGTGGCGCGTGTCATGCCCTTTTCAACTTCTATGTCGCTTCTGTATCCACTTATCCATTTGTCATCGGGCAATATTTCGTCCGGCATCACTGTTTCTTCGTCTAAATAGTGGTTTATAATACCCTTATACGACAAATTCACTAAATTCGGTTTAGTTGCAATCACGCTTAGCGGGGTATTAGGTTTTCTCCCAAAATGTGCTTCGAAGGGCGAGATCTTTGTTGTTCTTTGTTTACATATTCGCAATTGGTGAATGATTATCTTTAATGCATGCTTTACATGAAAGGCGTGTGCAGCTAATTTCTCTTCTTTGATACATGCAAGTCTATTCTTAATTGTTTGAATTAATCGTTCCACCAACCCAATAGCACGGTGATCATTTACAGGCGCTTCAATAATTTCAATGATGTTTTTATTGCAAAAAGTCTTTACTTGATGTCCAATTAAGCATTTAGCTTGGTCTAAACGAATAGATCTTGGTATTCCGTGAGTTTCGATGTACATATCCAAAAATTTTAGAACATTGGGTCCATTAGCTTTTTCATACACATATGCAGTTGGATATTTAGAAAAACGATCAATTGCTGCCAAAAAATATACTTCATTGTTCTTTTCATCAAAAATTGGTCCCCCAAAATCAATTTGAATTTCTTGATTAGGTTCAACACATGGTATATGAGGAGTAAATTGCTTAGCGGGAATTACGGATTTTAGATTCTTACCGACTGCTGTGCACGGCTTGCACTCAGTGGCCTTGACTATTAGCTCCCGATGCATGTAAGGCCACCAGCAATGTGTTGCCATACAAATCATGCCCCATGTACCTGGATGACTGGCATGAATATCATCTGTAAGTGCTTCGCGAAGTACGTTGGGGATAGCTACCTTCTCGTCTATGCATACGCACCCCGAGCGCACGTGAAGGTCCCTCCAGTAAGAATGTATATACGGGTTGATGGCTTTTAATCGGGCTTCGTTATTTGTCAGTATACAATCCCTGACTTCTTTTAGGACGGCATCTTTACTAGTGAGGGAAGCGATGAGCGTTTTACTGAATATCTTTGATACTATATAATCAAATGTGGGGACGTGCGGGCTCGGTGTTAACGGTGTACTAGCGTTTGAAGAATGGGTAGGGGATGTTGGGGTTATGTTGTGGGCCATGCTTGTTGTCGGCGGACTACTAATGTTTTGCGGGCGTTGATTAGCTGAGCGAGGTGTAGAAGTTGAATTTGATCGCGTACTCGCGGTGCGCGTGACGTTTTCACTAGTTGATGGTTGATCCGCTGCGCGGGATGTATCATTGAATCGCACTCGGGTTATCCTTTTCTTTGACGGCATACTGTTAGCTATTAAATTGATATCTTTGATTATGGATGATGTTTTAGTTGAGTTTTTGAGAGTAGAAGAATGCAACTGAGTTCTAGATCGACAAGGGGCAAAAAGCACTGATTTGATTTCTGGGTGGTGACTTGTTGAGTTATTTTCGGAATGTGATTCGATTGGCGGGATTTGTAATTGAGTAATTTGATGCTTGTGCTGCGCGTATGCCACTTTATTCCTAATTTGGATTAATTGTTTGTTTTTACTGGTGTTTTGCAGAGCGAGAGGAGTGCTAAGTGGATTTTGAGACGCGAGTGGTGCATATTTTAAATTGTTTAATTGGTAACTACTATTTGAGATATGATCTCGCAGGGCGAGTGAATGGCTAAATACATGTTCGCATACTTGCATAGCGCGTGTGCTAATTGAATTTATTGATCTATTAAGGGACTCAAATTTAGGTGTAAATTTGTGTGCGGAGATATATGTCTCAATTTTAGGTGTGTTTTGCAGGTCGAGTGAATGATTTGTTAGTAACTGGTGTAAACGTGATGTGGAGTGTTTAGTTTTTAATTCTAATGTGTTAATTGAATTCGAGATTAGTTTCAACTTTGCGACTATAAATTCTTCATCGTATGTGGAGACCTTTTTAGCTTTTGAGATGGATTGCGAGAAATATAATCTACTAAACCCATTTTTGCCCCCGGAAGGTGTTCAATATCAAATTGAAAAGGAAGAAGACGATCTACCCATCGGGTTAATCTACTGTTGTAGGATTTATTAGATCGGTGTTCTTTCATAATTGAGAGAAGTGCTCTGTGATCAGTGATTACTTTAAATTGTTTTCCATACAGATAATTTTTAAAATATTCTGTGGACCAGACTACACCCAAAAGTTCAAGTTCGTTTACGCTATAGCGCTCCTCACATGAGTTTAGAAATCTAGATGCGAACGCAATCGGTTTCCACCCATCTACAGTTAGTTATTCGAGTGCCGCACCAAGACCTGACCGAGATGCGTCGCATTTCACGCGTGTTTCGAGTTGCGGGTTGTAGTGACTATTAGCCGTAGCGTTCGCTATGCGGGTTTTTATTTCTTGAAAACAATTTTCATGTTCGGTCGTCCAAATGAATTTGGAAGACTTTCTCAATAGCGGACGAAGGGGGTGGCTTATTTGGGCTAAGTTTGGGATAAATTTACCAATATAATGAACGGATCCCAGAAATGAAAGGAGTTTCTTTAATGTTTTCGGTGCATCAAGAGCCAAAATTGCCGCAGTCTTAGATTCGAGCGGCGAGATACCCTCTTGTGATATATGATACCCAAGCCAGTCAATTTCCAGTTTTCCAAAGTGACATTTAGGTAAATTTATCCTAAGGTTTTCATCATCTAAACATTGTAAGCACTTCATGACGTAATTTTTGTGACTATTCAGAGAACCTTTGCTAACAATTAAGATATCATCCAAAAAGCAATATGTATTTTCCAATCCAATTAAAGTATAATCCATAGCTTTTTGAAATTCTGCTGGCATATCTGTAAGTCCGTAAAATCCTGTTTGAAATCTATACGTGCCAGTCATATCACCACTAATTATATTAAAGTTGCAATGATTAGCTGTATTAACATCTAAATTCAATTGACTGTAAGCGTATTTCAGATCGATCGTAGAAAAATAAGTTGTGTTTTGCGAGGCGGGAGCGCTGATTTGTTGAGAGATTGATTCAATGAGCGTATCAATATTCGGCATTTGATATTTGTTTTTGTGGATAGCTTTATTCAAAATTTTTGAATCCAATGCAAGCTTTATCGTTTGGTCTTTTTTAACAGTTACCACAATAGGTGAAATGAAATAATTATCTGGGCAGCTCGACAATTTTATGATATGTTTTTCGGCTAGTAATTTTCGAAGTTCTGTATTAACTTTGTCTTGGAGATTGATAGGAATTCGTCTACCTTTTTGGTGTCTAGCTTGGAAATTCTTGTGAAATTTAGATTTTGCTACATGACTTTTTGATCGTCCGATGCGTGATACCAACCAAGGAAATTTTGTGGCTATTTGCTCTTTAAATTCCGATGACGCAATGTTATTGACAGAATTACCTTTTTGAAGTGTTGATTGCGTTACTGCAAGTCCAAGTTGGTCGAACAAATCACGACCAATTAAGGACTTTAAGCCGTCAGCAACAACAGTGAAGATTGCTGTGTTGCATACCCATCCTTTGCTTGTGATCGGAGCTTGGATTTTTCCCAGTACCTGTATTGGCTCGTTGGAGAAGTTTCGTAGTTGTGTTGGTGATGATTCGTGGATCCAGAAAGCGCGAGGGCTGTTCTGAACTACTTGCGACGCGAGTGAATGATGCAATATACTGCAAGCACTCCCGGAGTCCACGAGTAGAGTTGTATTAATGTTTCCAATCTTGAGTGGCATATTGAGGGGTTCAACTTTCTCTACTGTGGAGTCAATCATGGCAACTGTGTTGTCTTCTTCGCCGCTGCTGTAATCAGATTCATAGAGTTTTGGCGGTTGAACAAAGTTTACTGAGTCCTCTGGGTGTGGGTCATCTTCCACCACCCGAACCATCTTTTTCTTGGGATCTTGTGGTTTTGAGTTGATGATCTTTTGTTGTTTGCGGCAGACTTTCGCAAAGTGGTTTAATAATCCGCAATTATTGCACGTCTTTCCTTTTGCGATGCATTTTTCGCGATGATTTGGGAGCCAAACTCCACCACAATTGGAACAGTTGAGTGTTGATCTATTATTCTGTCTTGCAGCATTGTTGTTGTTGTTCTGCCAATACGGCCTTTGTGAATTGTTATTGAACTGTACGGCATTTACGTTCGCCGGGACAACAATTTTATTATGTTGTTGAATTTGGTGTTGATTTCGCATCCCGAGTTCCATATTGATTGCCAAATCCAATGCTTGACGCGGTTCCACAGTTTGTTTTAGTAGCTCTTTTTGGATCTCAGGGTCGATCAGGTTTGTGACGAACACATCGCGTATCAGAGTTTCTTCTTTGTTCTCAAAGTCGCAGTTTTCTGCCAGTTCTTTTAGTTTGCCGTAGAAATGTTCAACAGTTTCCCCCCTGAGTTGTTTTGTGATCAGAAAGACGTGTCTATCAAATGTTATGTTACGCGGGCGGATGAATGCTTCTTCTACGATTTTCCAGAAGTTAAGAGTTGATAGTGTATCTATCATAATGTGTGGGTTCTTACAATTCAAGATACGGCGTCCCTCTATTCCAATACTCAAGTAGAGGAGAGATACTGATTTTCGATCCGCCAACGACCACGGTTTATCGCCACACATTATGCCTATCTCGATGAGTCTTTGGCATTTGTACTGCCAATTCATTTTTTGTTGCGCGTTGCGCGCGTTCCGTTCTCTTTCTGATTGTGCAGATGCACCCACAATCGTCTCTTCATAGATGGGTTCCAAGGGTAGCTCCACCATTTCAGGCTTCGCGCCGAGTAGCGTGTCCAAGATGATATTCTCTTTGGCTAAGAGCGCTAATTTGTATTGAACTCTCCACTTCTCCCAGCGAAGTGGTGGGTCCGGTGTCGGTTTGTCCCAGAAGGGGTCGATTCCAAGAGGTGTTCTTTTCGTAGCTGACTGCGCCATGTCGTACTTTATTATTTTGCTGTGGTGATTCGCGTTGCGAGTATGCAAACGGCATGTTTATGATCGATTCGCGGAGCGAAATCTACTTTAACTTTTGTTTCGCTTACTTGCGGAGCGGGAGAACAAGAAGCAGTTTTGCAAACTGAATTGAATTGCATAAATTGAGAGGAATGAATTAAACAGATTGGAGCCACTTGGGCACAGCATGAATACGTGATCAGACGTGTCTGATCACGAAGCGGGAAACTATCATTCAACGGAATGAAATGATAAGGTAAACAAATTGAACAAATTAATGAAGGTGAAAGTAATTGAACTAGTTTAAGGCATCAAATAAATTTTACTGCAATGATTAAATAAAATGAATAAATATACCATCAGGTATCACATTAGGTAACAGAACAAGTAGATTTGAACTTCTTAGGCTAAAACTTATTCCTAAATATCTTTCTAGATTTTGTTATGACTCTACGTATCAACTTGGTGGATCTTTTCAGCGATTGCCTCCCCCCTTTCGCAAAAGTTGGGGCTATTCTTGAATAGAAATTCAGCGAGCTATTTATTAACCAATCCGAGACTACAATTAACTTTCCACGCATGCTCATACTATGTTAAATACGGCTAGTTGCTGTACCACTGTGTATTTCATTCTATTCAATTGAACATTGAATAGAATAAAATACACAGTGGTACAGCAACTAGTAGCCGAACAGAAATACAAAGCGAAAAAAGTATTCGACTGGCGGGTCGGTGGGCGCGCTTCGCGAGCGTCCCGGCTTCGCCGCGATAACCAACCTGCGATTTCCGGATTGCATTCTAAAGCGCATGAGAGGCATGGCCATGAACAGCGGTCCGCAATTGCGCTTAAAGTAATATTCGGCAGGAGGCCGAGTAATATTGTTATAAAGTATACCACAGAAGGGGTGGCGATTCTCTACTATGAACCAAAGGTGGGCAATTGTTGAAAAGATCCATCACCGCTACCAACAGAACGCAGTGAAATTAAAAATTTGACATAAACTAAAAACCGCAAATCTTACAATAATTCACAGCAAAAATTTATGCGAGATTAATGAGATTTTTTCAGTCCAGACCCAAATTTTTGTCTGATCAGACTTTCCAGACCGAAATTTTCTCTGATCAGACTTTCCAGACGGAAATTAACCCCGATCAGACTTTCAAGACCCAAGTTACCTCTGATCAGACTTTCCAGACACAAAGGGTCTCTGATCAGACTTTTCAAACCGAAAGGTCTTCAGACCATTGCCCAGACCTTACTCAGACTATGATCAGACTCAAGTGCGTTCGAAGCATTTATGGTCAGACCCAGTTGCGCTTGCAGCCATTTATGATCCCAAGTCAAACATAGGTGACGTGACATAAAATGTGCGGTTTTTAGCGTTGAAATTAAGAACCGCAATTCTCACAACCTTTCACCGCATTCACCGCAACTGTTACAATTTTCAGCAGCTTTTAGCGTTGACACCTCGACCATTTAATTGGTTTATATTAAGCGCATTTTCTACTCAGCTGTTTTTTCCCATAATATCCCCTCGACCAGCTTCACCCTAGTGATCTCTTGAGTACTGCAAATATACCATAAAGGGGCGATAATTTCCCGAGGGTGGGGTTAATGGGAATAGCATGCTTTCTTTCGGATAAGATTCACTGCACTATAAAGGTGTATGTTAAACCATTACTTATGTGGTCAAATTCTCTTGAATATAAAAAACAAGCGATGAATTTATTTTGTCGCTTCATCAAAACCTAATTTTAACTAATATCTTAGCTTCCCAAGTTTTAATTTAGCAAAAATATGTTTCGGTTTAGGGTGTGGTGACGATGGTCACGTGTACACAATAGACGTTAACGAAGAGTACGTCTCAGTTGGGAAAGAGTTCTGGGAGAAGGCGGGAGTGGCCAATAAAATCACTTCCATTATCAAGTCAGCTGACGAGGCCACAAAGGAGATGTTGAAAGACCATGAAGAAACATTTGACATCGCATACTTGGATGTACCGAAGCAGTATTACGAAGCAGTTAGTGTAGTAACACCGCAGCTGCGGGTCTGCGGGTCCCAAGCCTGGAATGAAAGGGGGGTGGGCAAAACACAAAAATATATGGGAAAAATCAGTTTTTAACTGGTCTAGAGAGTTTTCCAAGAGTTGTCATGCAATTTTCTTATTTTAGGTAACCTATCAATCTTGAAATCGGAGTACGGCCTTACTACTGGGCACAGAAAGTTTAACAAGTTCCTAGTACAGTTTTTTCTATCTAAGTCATATTCGCTGCCGTACGTTTTCCAAGTTAGGGCAACTTGGGAATTGATCGTAACAATTTTCAGAGAGGTAATCAGAGTCTACTTCAGGTGTACGAGAACCTAGTTCCCCTTCTGAGACCGAGAGGCCTGCTACTAGTTGACAACATATTCTTCAACTACGCCGTTTTGGAAGACGAGTCAAATTATGACACAATGACAGCACATGTGGCAAATTTCAACAAACGAATCAGTTCAGACGAAAGAATGCTCCATAATTTCATTGATATTGGGGATGGGCTGGCCATGGCTGTTAAGAAATAGTTTTCCAAGAAAACGGCTGTATAATTTACGCTATCAGAGCCCAAAGACATGGGTTAAAAATCTATTATGACTGTTTGATTTTACATTGAATTGTAATTTTATTCACACTAAGTAGTAATTAAACTCAGGTATAATGTGAGAGCCAAAAAAAATCCCATCAGCAACAATTATGGTATATATAAGAAATAAATTATTGCCTTTGTACACAGGTCAGACAATTTGTGCAGCAAATAGATTTTCTGTTTTCATTATTTTCAACATTTCATATATTCCAATTGAGGACTGCTTTACCTTCAAAAGTTGAACAAAAAAATTCCCCATAAGTTGTCCACAGAAGGTAATCTCACCTCAGAGTCCACATGTAATTGAAAACGAATGTTGAATTTGGGGGTGCAATCACAGCTTCTTGTTAAAATTTGCTACTGACTCGGTGATGAAATAACATTCTAAGATATAACCCTGGACGAACTGGGACGGTTATCTGCTAAGATCTTGCAAACTTCTTGCAAACAACGGTTATCTGCTAAGACGCAAGATTGCAACGATTATCTGGTAAGACACTTACAAGAATCTTACCAGATAAGCGTTTAATATCTTTTGGTTAAAGCACTCAAAAAAAGCCTGTGTCCTCCACTCTATTGGAAAACACAACAGAAAGATAGATATCACCGCGAAAGCCTTTGAAACACAAATTGAGCTAACTAAAAAACATTGCTGTTTGTCAGCATGGCTAACATTCAAGATCATTATGCCGCTCAATTTTCAAACTCAGCGGCCACATTTTGCTGTCATTAAATAGGCTCCGCCTGGCTTCTTATCATTTGTTTTATTTGTCACTTCAAAAAAAGCACAAAAACAACTCTGCACCAAAAATTTTATATGAGAAGCAAATTACATCACAAATGAGTTAATAATCCAATTTTTTTTCTGGAGTCCGAAGAGTTTTGGATACTTTCCCGGAAACGAAATATAATTTCATTTGTTTTTTTTTGTTGATTCGAGATTTCCAAAATTCTTTGTCCTACAAACATTTTTAATAGAATTTATTATTTTTATAAACCAAAAAAATTGATTTTATAAATTTTGATTGTTCATCTGATATTTTTACCATTAGAAGCACCCAGGTAATTTCACCCATTAGAAGCACGAAACTTGAAATTCTTGCTTATATTTTTGTTTTGGAAAACATTTTTGAAACCTCATAAGAGAAGAGTATGTAACAGGTCACTACTTTCAGCAGTTTAATTAAGAGTTGACTTTTTTGGACTGTTTCATTTCTTTAGTTCTGTGACCTTTCCTCATTACTATAATGCCAAAATTCTTTTAAGGAAAGAGAAATTGGACAACAGAGAACAGCAAAAAATCTGAGCCGAAACTTGCATGCATCCCCCCCCCCAAGTCACCTTGGGAAGCCAAAGCTGAAAAGGGCCGCAGGAAAGGCGAGCAAAGCATCACTTTTAGCAAAGCAACAAAAACCCAGTTTTCAAGTCATTTTTGTGCAAAATGTTGAGTCAAATGACAAAATGCAATGCTCGTTACTGGGAACAATTTCAAATTTACGGTGTGCTGACTGGAGATATATTTTGATAGAATTGCAGAAATTATCACAAATCTTTAGCACTGCATATTTCAATTAACGTATTTCAATTTCATATTTCAGGAAACAAAAAACCTATTTTCAGGAGTTAGCATCAATGAAACAAAAAATTTTCTACCTTACCAAAAACACGATTTCTTACAATTTTACTTGAATTGAATAATAAAAAGGCCAGCTCCATTTTCATTCAAGATCTTCATAGAAATGAAAAGAGGGAAACACGAAATAAAACCGTGTTTAACAAGACTGGTGATGAGATAACACAGCCTACAAAAACTTCAAATCTATTCAATTACAAACTTCGATCTTATTTTCTCACGTCAGGAAAGCTCCTTTAACACCTGTACGAAACTTGTGTACGTCTTCTGTTTCAAAAATTGAAATCCATTGTACCAACACAATTATAGATCCATTTCAGTCATTCTGTTTTGGTTGAACATTTTCGAATAAGCAATTAGCTCGCAAAAAAAAATTGATTTCTTAGAAAAGGAGTAACTACTGTCTGTCATTCAATTTGGTTATTAAAAAGATTTCAACGATTGCTGTCATCTTAAAATCTCAAGAACAAGCAAGTCTAGAACTTAACAGGCAAAAAACAAGAACAAATTGCATTTCAATAGCTTTCAAAGATTTTTTTGGGCTGGGTAAATCACGCAATACGTTGAAGCAGACTCGAAAATCGAGGTTTTGACAAATACGCTTCAAATTAGATAGAAAATAATTCGAGCAGAAGAACACAAAAAAATTACTTAAAAGGAGTTCATTGAGACTGGAAAGTCTTGAGAAAAGATTTTTCACGTGGCACCATTTTTTGGTCATATGTTGTGGAACGTTTACGTGAAAGATTTAACAATGAGAAATATTCCAAACGTGTCGTATACAGATGACATTTTTGTTTTTGAAGTAACCGTCATTGAAATTTCGTCAAAAACAATGCTCAAAAATCTCAAGAAAAGGCTTCGCTATAAAATAGCAGTCGGTGAAGGAGGAAAACAGAGTAAAAGGTGTTCAGAAAAACAAAGTTTGACTAAAATTTTCTTAGGGTCGACAACAAAAATAGCAGAATTAAAAAGAATGTTGTATCTTGGAGTTGTTATGGATGAAAAAATTAGAAACAGACGAAGAACTGAAATGAACTTCAGGAAATGGCTGCTGGAACAAAACTTTTTACTACATTAAGTGAAACCAGATAAGTCAACAGTATCAACAATATTCGATACACTAATCAAGATTAATTTTCTCCGGATTGCACAAAACATTGATCACGATGTTCTGAATTGGATTTGAAAACGTTTTTTCTACGACATAGATTGCCGAATTAAGTTTTTTGTTGAAGAAATACTTTCAAAATTGCTGAAATTTCTTTATTGTTCAATGACTGCCTGCGCAGGTGTTCTTCTGAACATTTATAACAGAGCAGCGGATATTTTGGTTTTGTCTACACTGTGTTCACTCTTGTTGAAGAGCGCTTTACTTGCAATATATCGAGGAAATGGGCATATATTAGTCCTATCCACAGAAAAGCTTGTCAAGCAGGCCTCAAAATTTACAGGCCAAATTCAATCTTACCTAAAATGTTCCTTATTCTTGAATTTTTTTTTTCAATTGTATCTACTGAAAAATGGCGCAAGCACTCAACACTCAGCAGCATTATTTCCGTTCAAAACACTCAACTGTTACACAATAAGTTGTTATTCTGCGCAATTTAATTTTAAATTTCGACAAAATTTAGAGCAAGTTGTATTTTACTAAGATTTCCTCAAAAGGAATTGATGCGGTTGACCAGCCTTTCTTCGTAAATTGTCAAGATTTGGCATCGATTAGAGTTTCGTTTCACTCATGTGTTCTCATTAAAGCTGTGGACGACAGAGAGTCAACATCGATGTATTTTTTTTGGACGAGCTCCCTCTTACTAGTGGAGTTCTGCAAAGTAGTGTTTTAGGTCTGATTTTGTTTCAAATCACACTGACGATACGATTCCAGCTCCTCAGTGCAGTCAATTTTTGTTTCACTGGCAAAACCAAATTATTTTGCTGTCGCGATTTTGATTTTGGAGATGTACAGAAAGACGTGAGTGCGCTAAATCATGGTCTCCTTGTAATGGAATTTACTTCAATTCCAGCAAATGTCGTTACCTGCATTATACTGTATTACTCCCTCATTATCTGTATCTACTGGTTTTGATGGTATCGAGCGAGTACCTTGCGTGACTGATCTGGAAGTTCGCTGAAGTTGAAGCACCACATTAAGACAAAGTTGTTTAAGGAAAGACGTGTCTTTGTGTACCTAATGCATAGCGCACCCTACAAAATTTTATTGTCAAATAAAATTTATGTGGGCTTTTTTTTATTTCGCTACTTTTATACGGCTATCCCGTTTGGTGTTCAAAAAATGACTGAATTGCGTAAATTTGAACTTTTAATTTATCACGATCTAAATTATTGCTATATTGATGCCAATTAAGTTCGAATTCTCAGGGTTTCAATCTCTTATTTACATCTTATCAGCTTACCGAACCAGTACTGAGATTTTTTCTCTACATTGTGAACAACAGGACTTGCCTCCTGTTTTAAAATTTTTATACATCAGTGGCGAAGGATGTCAGCTTGCGCACTGGGGATCAAGAAAAGAGACTAGTCTTGCACTGTAAGAGTAAGTTTCTATTCAGGAGCGAAAGACTAATTAATGAAGGAGCAGAGGTCCTTGGACTAAAACTTTCCTTGTTTTTATTGCATTCATTTCTCAGTGTGACTTTAGGGGCAAGGAAACCGAGAGACAAAAGTTTGATTACAGTAATACATGCAATTAGAAGATCCGCTGTAGATGCAGCAACTGTATAGCATATATTTTAGTTTTTTACCCTGTTTTTTTGCTCCATGACATTCATTGTTTACAAATCATTTAGTCACTTTTGTACCCTTTAACAGATAAATCAAATTTCTTACAACTACTTTTACTATTCTTAAAAGAAAACAATTAAGTTATGGAAACTAAACGAGTTTTAATATGGAAATTTGCACTCGCCTGACTGGTAATGAACTTTGTAACAAAAAATTTTCAGTTTCTTCTTTAAGAAAATATGGTTTTACCAAAAACTTTGTCTCCTTCTCAGTAGCGATCTTCCGGCTTAAAATAAAGAAGTTCTCTCATAAATGAAAAATAATGAAATCACATCTAAGACGTGATTGTAAAATTGTGTATCATACGAGGGTGAACAAGATGATCAAACAGCCAACCATCTTCACCTCAAAATTTATCTTTTTCAATTTTAAACTCTGAGAGAATTCGCTTCTGTTTTTGCACCTGTTAAATTCGGATGATTTCTTGAATTTCCTCTAATATAATTGGTATTGCACTAAAAATGTTTGTTCCTTCTAAAAATATTTTTTCAAATCTTTTCTCCTCTTACGTTGCTCTCAGATAGTCTTGGTGATTAGATTCGTCTTAGTTGCTTTCAAGATTGGTCGCGTAACAATGAGTTGTTCTCAATTTTAAGCAGCAACAATTATTAAATCACTAGAGCAGGTTTTATCGATTAAATGTTTTCTTTGCATTTATAACACGTAAATTTTTTTTCTTGTGCATTGTTATAATGTCCTCTTTCATTTCTTTTTTAAAAGTGTAGTTTTAGAACCACTAGCTCTACAAAATAAAAACCGTTCTAAAACATTCCCTGGATAACCTTTACTAGAATCACGAAAACAATCGTGTTCTTTCGAGTAGGCGGCAACTGAAGTGCGGATATATTCTCTTAGTTCAATAAAGAAGAAGCACATTGCTTCAGGGAAAGAAAAACAAATTTCCTTAAAAGCCCCTACAATAACAAAAATTGCAGGGGTTTTTAAATAGAAAAAACAGATTTTGGCCGCTTGTTAAAAATGGATGCTTTTGGTTTTTTTCAACCTCAAAAGAATATCTTTAAGATAAATAAGAGTTTGATCTCTCCTATTTTCCGCCCAATAGGAAGAATGGAATTCATCTGCCTATGAACGTGAAGGTGTGATTCGGCGCTTATCGGTCCAATCTGAGCTACGAATAATTTCTAATATCTTTTCAGCGAACCGGGACGAATAAAATTCAGTGCGATACTTACATCAGCTATAAAAGCTGCAGAGAGCAGCTTTTTTTTAAGAAATGGTTCCACGTAGCAACACTCGCAGATAGTCAATTTTTCAACTAAGAATCAAGAATTATAAGGTCTTTCTAAAATGTGATCAAAAACGTCAACAACATAAGAAAGACAAATTTAGCTAGTCTTCGTACTTTTTAAGACTTCTTCACCTCAGCCTGAATCAACTGGTAATTACTTCCAATAACTTAATTTTTTTTCTAATTGCCTTCTAAAGTGTGGCATTTCAGCTCCCCAATAACTTTAACTTGAGACTTATAGCATAAACAAATCTTAAGCATAAATCTTTGCCTTCATTTTAAAATTAAACAGCAAAATTGCACTAACGGGAGTTCTACAAGAACAAAACCAAGGTTTGGAACTAATTTTTTTCTTGTATTTTTCCCTTGGTCACCCGTTCGATGTATGTTACAAACAAAAAAACTTTCTGTGTTAGTTTTATTTCTCTTATTCGAAAAGATTTTCGGTATTATTTCATGCACCACCATTATTGTGCAGCACTTAATTCATATACAACCAAGCACATTCATTTGCTTTTTAGAGAACAATTTGAAAATGTTTTAAGGCATAATTTTCAGCAGTTAAACTGAAAGAGGTAAGTTCAGATGAAGCTCATATATTATCGTTCATTCTATTTTCCTGATTTGATGAGCTTTTTGTACTGTATGACCTTGCTAGTAACTCCCTACTCGTAAAAGACTTCAGGTCATAGTTGCATTTCAAAACTATGATTCTCCGTCTTTGTGTTTAGGTGCACAGTTTCAATTTAAATTCTGCTATGTTTTTATACTAGATTAATCAGCAGAAATAAGTATCATTTGCAAAGCAAGTTCCCGACTGAACTAAAAAGAAAATACGAGATACGTAAATTACCTACTTGGAAAATGAGTTTGACATAAGGCAGTCAGTAGACAATAAATGTTGCAATTTAAGCGACAAGATCTTGCTCGTCTCTAATTGGTTAGGATAAACTCGACCTGGTCCATCAAAGGACCTTAGCCGAACTTTTTTTTGCAAACAATGGGTCGATGCCTCATTTTGGGTCCAGTGAAAGTCTTTTGTAAAATTTTGGGTCCAGCTATAGAGTCTTTTGTAAATAATTTGAGTCGAGCTAAAGTCCAGCATTTTTTAAATTCCAGATAAAGTCTTTTCATAGCTCAAGTGAGTCGAGCATTGTATTTTGTCTCTCAATTCATGTCTCTCAATTTGTGATGAATAAATCTGATGGTCAAGCAGTTAGTGTTACAACGTTCTCTTCCGATACAAATTGTCAGCAACGCAAATTTAGTCCACTAGAATTATAGTTCTGATAACCAAGACCACAAAACATCTTTTAACCAAATGGATAATCGTGACAGTATCCAATAGCTGGCAAGTGGAACCAGACAGGTTAGAGCCAAAAAATGAACGAAAACTTATTATTGTTGGTTGTGACATAATTTACTTTAAATCTACAAGGCAAATCCGATAACAAGATTAATCAACAATATCTTAATAAAAGTAAACATGCAAAATATTTCAAATTGTTTTTCTTAGAGATCACAATGCATGTTGCGAAATCGAGATTCGACAAAAAGCTCCAAATTGAATAAAAGTACCAATTTTTTTAAGGAAGTTTAAACAACAGGAGCTCAAAATGATTCGATCATTATTTTATTACTCCAATAATGGTCAAATTAAAAATGATCGAAAGATTTCACTTGCACTAGAGCACCAGACTGACTGCAAAATGACTCGTTAAAAAACATTCAAATCAAGGCTTTGTGGCGTGTGGAATTGCAGATGTGCCCCAAGAACTGCAAAAGGCTATATGTTTACTAATTTTAGTATCAAAATTCCATTTTGTTTTCAAATACCTATTGTCAGACCAAGAAGCGGCGAAAAACATTTAAAACATCTGTTTCTAGGTCTCAAAATCCGTATCAACATTCCAAAATGTCATCATAAAAAAGGAAAAAAATGCTATCATACTATCTGAAACCGAGATTTTTCAGCTGGATCATGAGTTGTCATCTATAATTTCCCTCGTTCCGCTATATACACTGTCAAACGGTGGTTCATTTTTCAATCGGTGCGTCAGGCAAGTATAGGTGTTCCAAACTTAACTCAATTTTGCCACACATAACGCTTTCTTTTATGTAATTGTCATAATATTCCTCGCCCTTAAACTCGCATTGACGATGACGCGTCAAAAGGTTATTTGGGGACAGCATTTGACCAGGTAATAGCAGCCTGATGGAAACCGTTATCTTTTTTTGAAAACCTGTGGCGTTAAAAAGTGATAAGAAGTTGATACTTTTGTAAATTGTACTGTCAACCGAAAGATTGAAAACAAGCGGATTTATATAACCGAAAAATTATAGTCATAACTGGTCATCGGTCATTACTCTCTATTCTAAAAGAACATCGCTCTATTGAACGTTATAATAGTCGAATAACACGATGGTTGCAACTTAGTCATTTCAATTTTTTGGCAAAATCCGCGACATCAATTATCCAGTGAAATTTTGCATGACACAAACGTGAGCCTCGTGAAGTGTATTTCTCGAAAATCGTTTCAGCATTAAGAATTTCCCGGAGTCGGGATCATTTAAAATTCAGCGTTGAATCAGGAAAAAAACATGCTTTATTTTTATGATGACAGTATCAAGATCATGGCAATTTATGCCATGAAAAGGGTAACTTTCAGCAATCATTTATGCAGTTGATATGTACATGATGACTTTTATTCATGCGCATGTTAATTAACATCCTGTTTTCAATATGTGCATACATGTAATTAAGTCTGCGTTTAAGCTACTCAGAATGCGTAACACCCACGCTAATCGTTATTTGAAGGACGCCGCCACTCTTTGATCTCATTCTAGCGCGCTGCAATTAAATGCCTCTCTGCAAAATGCGCTCTGCATAAATAATGCCTCTCTGCAAATCATGCTTTTACGATGTACAAAATATCTTCAAGAGAAAAGTTAGTTCATGAATATATTGGATAAATAAATAAGGAGATAGTATATATAAATAAATATTGGAAAATAAGGAGTTAAAGGATATAAGGAGTTAATTAAATAGTTTTAATTCTCAGTTTTGCTACTCTTCACTGTCGACCTCCGGCTAACCTTCCGCAGCTTGTGTTGAGTCTTGCACAGCTTCCATGTATGATGGATCACACTTTTCCATCGTCCTCCGACCTCCACAAATTTGCATGGCTGCCAGGAGGAGGCGTTATAAATGCCATCACCGATCTCCGGATGCTGAATGGAATTGATTGAATGTAGAATTGATTGCGCATGTAGAATTGATTGCGAATGCTGAATTGATTGCGAATGCTGAATTGATTGCGAATGCTGAATTGATTGCGAATGCTGAATTGCAAATGCTGAATTGATTGCGCATGCTGAATTGATTGCGAATGCTGAATTGAATTGATTGAATGCTGACAAGGCTGAAACGAATGCACAATTAGGAAAACAACCGACTAACGTGCAGGGGAGGTGGGGGGTAACTAGATCGGGGAGGGGGTTATTACTGGTGGTGGTGGTGGGTGGGGGGGGTAACTGGATCGGGGGGGGGAATGGGTTGTTAATCTCTGTTGCTGGGTCGTGGGGGGGGGGGGGGATCCAGTTATTTATATTCTATTTTATAATCAGTACTGAATCACACACGCCCTCGATTCAGTTATTCATCTATTTTATAATCTGCAATCTAATTATTATAATCTGTTGACTTCGGCTCTTTGCTTTTTGGACTATCCCTCCCCCGATCCAGTTGTTTATATAATCTATACTCTACTTTAAATCGTCTGTATAACGGTTATAATCTGTTATAAAAGCGCTCATGATGAAATAAAAAAATTCGACTGAGCGAACCATTTTGGTTAGGCTTTTACCTTTTTCAAAAAAAAAGTATCCGCGCTCGATGAGGCTTAACTTTTTCGATCACCGAACATTGTTTTGGACACCAAATCGACAATTTTAGTCAAATTGTGCACAATTTTGGTGCACAGGCTCCACTTTAGCCCTAATTGGGGATGAACTAAAAGAATTGGACTGAGCGAACCATTTTGGTTAAGTTTTTACCTTTTTCAAAAAAAAGTATCCGCGCTCGATGAGGCTTAACTTTTTCGATCACCGAACATTGTTTTGGACACCAAATCGTCAATTTTAGTCCAAGGGTGCTCATTTTTGGTGGGCACGCTCCACTTTAGCCATAATTGAGGATGAAATAAAAAAATTGGGACTGAGCGAACCATTTTGGACAAGTTTTTACCTTTTTCCAAAAAAGTATCCGAACTTTTTCGATCACCGAACATTGTTTTGGACACCAAATCGACAATTTTAGTCAAATTGTGCACAATTTTGGTGCACAGGCTCCACTTTAGCCCTAATTGGGGATGAACTAAAAGAATTGGACTGAGCGAACCATTTTGGTTAAGTTTTTACCTTTTTCAAAAAAAAGTATCCGCGCTCGATGAGGCTTAACTTTTTCGATCACCGAACATTGTTTTGGACACCAAATCGTCAATTTTAGTCCAATGGTGCTCATTTTAGGTGGGCACGCTTCACTTCAGCCATAATTGAGGATGAAATAAAAAAAATTGGACTGAGCGAACCATTTTGGACAAGTTTTTACCTTTTTCCAAAAAAAGTATCCGAACTTTTTCGATCACCGAACATTGTTTTGGACACCAAATCGTCTATTTTAGTCAAATTGCGCACATTTTTGGTGGACACGCTCCACTTTAGCCCTAATTGGGGATGGAATAAAAAAAATTGGACTGAGCGAACCATTTTGGACAAGTTTTTACCTCTTTCCAAAAAAAGTATCCGCGCTCGATGAGGCTTAACTTTTTCGATCACCGAACATTGTTTTGGACACCAAATCGTCAATTTTAGTCCAAGGGTGCTCATTTTTGGTGGGCACGCTCCACTTCAGCCATAATTGGGGATGAATTAAAAAAATTGGACTGAGCGAACCATTTTGGACAAGTTTTTACCTTTTTCCAAAAAAAGTATCCGAACTTTTTCGATCACCGAACATTGTTTTGGACACCAAATCGTCAATTTTAGTCCAATTGTACTCATTTTTGGGGGGCACGCTCCACTTTAGCCATAATTGGGGATGAAATAAAAAATTGGACTGAGCGAACCATTTTGGACAAGTTTTTTACCTTTTTCCAAAAAAGTATCCGATTTTTTTCGATCACCGAACATTGTTTTGGACACCAAATCGTCAATTTTAGTCAAATTGTGCACATTTTTGGAGGACAGTCTCCACTTTAGCCCTAATTGGGGATGAAATAAAAAAATTGGACTGAGCGAACCATTTTGGACAAGTTTTTACCTCTTTCCAAAAAAAGTATCCGCGCTCGATGAGGCTTAACTTTTTCGATCACTGAACATTGTTTTGGACACCAAATCGTCAATTTTAGTCCAATTGTGCTCATTTTTGGGGGGGCACGCTCCACTTTAGCCATAATTGGGGATGAAATAAAAAAAATGGACTGAGCGAACCGTTTTGGACAAGTTTTTACCTTTTTCCAAAAAAGCATCCGAATTTTTTCGGTCACCGAACATTGTTTTGGACACCAAATCGTCAATTTTAGTCCAATTGTGCTCATTTTTGGGGGGGCACGCTCCACTTTAGCCATAATTGGGGATGAAATAAAAAAATGGACTGAGCGAACCGTTTTGGACAAGTTTTTACCTTTTTCCAAAAAAGCATCCGAATTTTTTCGGTCACCGAACATTGTTTTGGACACCAAATCGTCAATTTTTGTCCAATTGTGCTCATTTCTGGTGGACAGGCTCCACTTTAGCCATAATTGGGGATGAAATAAAAAATTGGACTGAGCGAACCATTTTGGACAAGTTTTTACCTTTTTCCAAAAAAGTATCCGATTTTTTTCGATCACCGAACATTGTTTTTGACAACAAATCGTCAATTTTTGTCCAATTGTACTCATTTTTGGGGGGCACGCTCCACTTTAGCCAAAATTGGGGATGAAATAAAAAATTGGACTGAGCGAACCATTTTGGACAAGTTTTTACCTTTTTCCAAAAAAGTATCCGATTTTTTTCGATCACCGAACATTGTTTTTGACAACAAATCGTCAATTTTAGTCCAATTGTACTCATTTTTGGGGGGCACGCTCCACTTTAGCCATAATTGGGGATGAAATAAAAAATTGGACTGAGCGAACCATTTTGGACAAGTTTTTACCTCTTTCCAAAAAAAGTATCCGCGCTCGATGAGGCTTAACTTTTTCGATCACTGAACATTGTTTTGGACACCAAATCGTCAATTTTAGTCCAATTGTGCTCTTTTTGGGGGGTTGGGGGGGGGCACGCTCCACTTTAGCCATAATTGGGGATGAAATAAAAAAATTGACTGAGCGAACCGTTTTGGACAAGTTTTTACCTTTTTCCAAAAAAGTATCCGAATTTTTTCGGTCACCGAACATTGTTTTGGACACCAAAATCGTCAATTTTTGTCCAGATGTGCTCATTTTTGGTGGACAGGCTCCATTTTAGCCATAATTGGCGAAGAAATAAAAAGATTGGACTGAGCGAACTATTTTGGACAAGTCTTTACCTTTTTCCAAAAAAAGTATCAAGTATCCGAACTTTTTCGATCACCGAACATTGTTTTGGACACCAAATCGTCAATTTTAGTCCAATTGTGCTCATTTCTGGTGGACAGGCTCCACTTTAGCCATAACTGGGGATGAAATAAAAAAATTGGACTGAGCGAACCATTTTGGACAAGTTTTCACCTATTTCCAAAAAAGTATCCGCGCTCGATGAGGCTTAACTTTTTCGATCACCGAACATTGTTTTGGACA